>NW_026055552.1:0-70790 GCF_023757995.1 Alternaria metachromatica
TACTACTACTACTACTACTACTACTACTACTACTACTACTACTACTACTACTACTACTACTACTACTACTACTACTACTACTACTACTACTACTACTACTACACATCGTCTCTCGTTTCTCATGACATCATCACCACCACATGCTCGCACCGTGAGCCGCCTTTCACTACCATTACAAATTAAGCAAGGAAACTTAAGCCTTAAGACCAATCTCAACAGCAGCGAGAATGAACTCCATGAAACCAGCATTGGTGTCAATGATGTTTTGGATATACTCCTCGCTCGTGGGATAGAAGTTAGTCGGGTAACCAAACTCCATGGTGTATCCGTAGACCTTGGTGAGCTTCTTGTTACCCTGCCATCGGCTGAAAGACCAGTCGTCAGTCGCGCCAGAAGTAGGGTAAAGGCCAACAGCTTGTTGAGGGATGTATTCGCGGCCTCCAACGGAAATCATGGCATCGGTGGTGCGGTTGGCTGCGATGCGGATGTTGTCCCAGTCCTCTTGGTCAATGTACTCCTTGTACAGGTCGTCCTCGACGATACCACGCTTGCCGTCGTAAGCAGGGTTGAACAGGTTCTGCTTGGGGTCGTGGGATTGGTCGACGTCGTCTCCCCATGAGTAGAGCAGAGTTCCGGCAGCAGAGTGGACGTCAATGTACCAGTGGATGTTGGGGTACTCGTCGTACACCCAAGCCATGTCTCTCGACTCAGGCTCGGAGAATGGTGCGGTACCGTAAAAGGCCTGGGAAGCTGGGTTTGTTGAAGCTGGGGAGACTGAAGGGTCAAACTTCTCGGTGAAGTTCCAGAGGAAGTCGAAGTTCCTGTTCAAATCTACACCAACACTGAGGGGTTCGTTGGGCCTAGCAGAGGCTGGGTTGCGGTTCTTTCGCCATAGGTTGCTGTTGGCTTGGTCGTGGCGCACACCATCTGGGTTCAGCATGGGAATGAAGACAACTCCCGCACCAAGAGCCTTCTTGACTTGGCTGTTGGTGTACTTCTTGTTGCCGTAGGTGAGACCGATGCGGTGCTCGTTGGCATAAAGAAGGTCAGAGACGAAGTAGATCAGGTTGTCAGGTCCTCCGCGCTCACGTGCGTGAATGCCTATTCGAGTCAGTTTGATACATGCAGTATCTTCATTGATCAATGCATACCTGAAGTGAAGTAAATGTACTGCTTGTCCTTCTTGATCTTCTCTGCCTTGTTGGCAACACCACCGATGATGTTCGCACCCTCGTAGGTCTTGTGTGGCGTGGTGAAAATGGACATGCCGTACTCTTTCTCCAGACCCTTCATGGCGGTGTAGACTTCGTCGGCATTGAAGACACCGGCGCTCTGAAGCTGAGCGTACTCGCTGGGCTTCCTAGTACCGAGACCCCGGGGCGCGACCTTTCCGCCCTTGAAGCGGTCGCCCTTGCCAATGGGTGCAGTCGCAGTCTGTCGCTTGTTCATGTTGTGCAAAAGCTCAACGCGTACGAGCTCGGGGTCCAGGCTTCGCTTGAAGTGGTCCAAATGGTCCTCTGAGATGACGGCGTGCAGCTTGTGCTCGCCACCCGCAGCCATAACAACAGGGCGGCAGCCATAGTCGATCTCGCTGTTGGCCGAGATGAAGTCGTAGAGCTGGTTCTTCTCCTTCGCGTAGAATGCGACGCTCAAGACATCGGATGCGAGAACAGCGCCGGGAAGCAGACCGAGGAGTGTGGAGACCTTCATGGCAGACAGCGATAATAATAATGCTGCGACGAGTAGAAATTGAGAGTCGTGCAGACACAGACTGTCGCCATCCTGTTCTTATTTATTCAAGGTCGATGGCTTGGTACTATGTGTCGCGAGCCTCTTAGAGAAGAGCATTGCTGCCAGCTTCCTCATCCGGTAATGGGGAGGCGGTTCTCCAAGACTCCAAGACAGCAAGCGTACTTGGCTGGCGTACCTGCCCTACGATTCTAAGCAGGTCCGAACTGTTATCTTCTGCTATGGCCACACGAAATGTACTCTAACCCGGATGATGGCGCTGGTGGTGGGCCAACGAATGCGAAAATGCTCTAAAGGATCCAGACTCCTGGTCCATGGTGTCGAAGGCGTTGCCAAGACTGTTGAATGTGGGTTAGCAAGGCACCGGCGGTTGTTGCTACAGGATCGTGAGTGAGTTGCAGATAAGCATCGCTCCGAGGCTGTCAGAATCAAGCACTGGGTTCCCCACAGCCGAGTAGATGTATAGTATGTCTGGGGTGAGACCTGGAAGAAGAACTGGAGAATGCGCAGGGCTGCAACTGATGCACGCTAGGATGGCGCGAAGAATGATATCTATGTTGTCGCATAGCGATGTCCCTGCAAGCCGAGCGAGGATGTCTGTAGCATGTTGGCGATTACGAGTTGAGATGTGCGATGGATGAGGAGTTCGAGTGATGATTGTCTCCAGGACGCGTTCGCGCTCGTTGCCAAGACACTGTGCAGCTAACGCCTATCTCCGCGCCCAGATGTGTTCGTCATCTCCTTCATCGACTGGCAAAAGCAAACATGGAACCGCCTTGATATCCGATTGCGCCTGCGAGGCCACCAGAACTCGCGATGGATTACAGCCCTCTAACTCCAGAGGTCAACGTTCTGCTGTTGGGCGATTCGGAAGTCGGGAAGTCGACGTTCTTATCGTGAGTTCGGCGCGCGCGGTTCGCGTGACAGTTGACGTCGATTGACGTCTTGCTACCATTACTGACGTGTTCGCAGTCGCCTGTCACTCGGTGTACAGCCTCAGGGCGACGACCTCCCACCGTATGAACTCCCCAAGCTACGCGATATCGACCAGCCCTACGCCTTCGACATCTCGCTCTACGGGCGTCCATACAGGCTGCAGTTTTATGACACTGCGTCGCCCCAGAACTACACTCTCCTGCACCCGCAATTCGTGATCCTCTGCTACGACATCTCCTCGCGCGCATCCCTCGATTCTCTTGCATCGACATGGCTGCCGATCGTAAATAAGCACTTCAACTACGACGAGAACCTGCCTGTGATGGTCCTAGGGTTGAAGCGAGACCTGAGGAAACAATGGACGTTAGCCGAGCATGGCCTGGATAAGAAGGGCAAGGGGCCGAGTGTTATGCTACACGAGGGTCTGCAGGCGGCGCAGAGGATGCTGTGCGATCACTATGCTGAGTGCAGCGCGCTGACAGGGGAGCTGTGCAGGCAGGTACTAGAAGACGTTGCAAAGACGAGCGCAAAGACAACGACTGAGAAGGGCGCCAAAAGTCAAGGGGCTGATATGTGTACTATGATGTAGTTTGTAAATATGTCGAGAGTATGATTGAATACAAGCGCATCGAACAGTACACATGAACAGGGACATTTATTAGAGTATTACAGTATTCCCTCCCCTGCAAGGCGTGCCAGATCCTGTTAATAGCAAAAACAATGCATTTGGCTCGAATGAAACGGCAAAACAATTGGTTCATGCGACACCTGTGTGATTCGAACACACGCTCCCGAGGGAACTGGCTAACTTTCCTGTGAAGGACTAGCAGGCCAGCGCGTTAACCACTCCCTAGAATTTGGATTAGTAAGCGTTGAGTAGGCAGACTGGATCAAACGTACGCCAAAGTGCCTTCAATTTGCTGTTTTGCTGATTGATGAAGGATTGAGTAATCTGAGCGTATATGTTAGAGGGTGATGAGGCCAGCTTGGGCATGGCTGAGCGGGGAAGCGGGGTTCAGGTGGGGGCCGACAGCACAACTAGGGAGAGACGCATTCGACGGCACGCCCAGTCTACATGCAGCGACTGCTTTAAGCGCTTTGCACACTCATGGACATAGAGATGTGTTAGATGAGAGCATGAAAGACGGGTGAAAATTTATCGACTCTCATCCCTCAGAAGCGCACTAGTCCTCTAAGGGTTAAGAGCAATTCAGAAAACTAAAGTATTGGCCTTCGCAGAATCCAACTAAAGACCAACAGCGCATTGCAGCTTCACAAGTGCTTCACCGATGAACCGGTAGTAGAAGCCTTTGTATTGAATACGTTGAATCTCCGTTTGAAGAAAGCGGCTTCGTTCAGACACAAGTCGGGTCAACCTTGGAAATGTCTGAAAGAACCAGGTAACCATACGGTCGACACTCAACCATTAACTCTATTTTGACCATGCCAACGTCGCTCTCATCCAGCTATGCGCTGTTTCAAATCGCGATGTGACGACTGCTGCATCATTTGAGCTGTGACGACACTTCACCAGCCTCTGGCTCGCTTACATGCGCGCCAATCACACGCCATCCGTCCCTGCGTCCTGCTGGCTCAGGCTCCGCCTCATCATCACAACTCAACAACTCCTCGACGCTTGTCGTGCCCTTGTTCTCGTCGCTACGTATGTATACACGTCAAATCCATCGGCGACGTGGCACCAGTCCAGCTGTCCAGGTCCGACTCGCCAAGTTGCCTTGTGAATACATCATGGGGCGGGCGCCCAAATGCTGAGGCAGGCACTCTTCGTTCGCATTTCCGCTCATCTAGTTTCGTAGCCCTGGCTGCCTGAAAATGCCAAAAGACAGACCTCAGGCTCACACTCAGCCAACGAAGGCAACAGATTCGACGACTGAAACCACTTCGGGGGCATCCTACGAAACTCTCAACCAAGAACCAAGAGCAGACGATGTCTTCCTTACGCGCAGTATCCCCGGAAACGCCAGATCTAGGTTTTCACGTTGGAAGAAGGGCGTCACATGGTAACAAGACTGCAAACTGGAGCATATCATGAAGGAACAGACATTCTTTTCTGCATTAAAGCGAAATGCATCTCACGTATTGTCAACAACAACGTGGTAGCCAATTTATCCTCCCCACAAAACCGAAACGCCAACTCGAAGCCTCGAGACATCATAATGGTCCGTATACCATAACTCATCAGTCGGTCCGCCCAGGGATAAATGCACGCTAAAGAATACTTGACGAGAAAGAGGTGAACGTATTAAACGGAAATTTGGGTATAGGGCGCATGCTCTTCGAACTCCTAGACCATGGCACGAAGTGAAATCAAGGTTGTCTCTTGCGCCGCGATCATGTACTTCGTCTTATGCGTTGGTTTATTGGGATAGGTGCGTTTACGAAGACGTGGGATTCGTCGGCGATGCGAGACTGCTTCTCCTCGTATTCCAAGGAAGACATCTTTAGGTCATCGATTTGTGCCTATCAAGTCAGCCTTCATACACAAAGTAAGGATATGCTTGAGCTACCTTGGTCAGCGGTGGTCCGATGGTGGTTATCAGAAATCCGTCGCGTCCCTGTCGACACCATTAGCGTTCTGCTATACTCAACAACCACCATTGCAAAGTACCTGGAAGGTGTAGGGCCGAACAATCGCATCCGGGCCGCAATGATAGCGTATCTCGTTCTGAATAACGGCTCTTGAGATGCCGAAGCCTGGCACGAAGTACGAGTTGGGCACAGCCATGATGATGGTGTTGGGATGGTCACGTCGGCAGGGTATTGCAATGTTGACTGGACTCGATGTTCGCGGGCTGGGGATGATGGTAAGGTTGGGCGCGCTGGGGACTTATACATCTGACTCGCAGCCTTGCGACTGGGGAATCGGTTGCATACACTCTATCTACACCGGTTCCAGTCCGGATGAGGATGCGATGCATCGGCTGCGACCAAGTCCCCCGTTGGGCGTGGACGCGTCCGCCTCATTGTTCGCCTCGAAAGCCCAATCACCGCCATTGGGCAGCGACTAAGACCGGGTCTTGCAGCACCCTTTGCAATTGACCACTCACGGAATTCCCACTGCATTTTGTGGTATATCTCTTACTCTTGGAGGACTATTGCGGTTTCGTTATGCTTCGCATCTCGGCGCTAATTGCTGGAGCGGCCAACGCAGCTGCCACGTCTGCAGATGGATGGTCTCTCGCGACAACTACGGATGCTTAAAGACGATCTCTTCGCCACCAAACGCTCCAAAGGGGTTTGCGATATGTGATACTCCCACACCCTCTTGCAGTTCCAAGCCAGCGGGCTCAACCTGTTCTTCCAGATGCGATGAACTTGGCGCCAAAGGTTTCTAGCGGAGAAACCTCGACGCCGATCATACCCCGGCTCAACTTCCACGATGGGTGACACCCAGTCGCCCCACGGTAATCGCACAGCAGAAGGAACACAGTGTCGCGGTGTCTAAATTCGGCCAGCGTGGCTTCACCGCTAGATCTGTTAAGCGAAGGCGCGATCGCATCCAGGAGATCCCTTCCGCACGCGCTGCTATGGGTATGAATGCATCCAGCTACGGGGATGTTCCAGGTTTTGAATATTCCAAGAGCCGAGCCGAGACCCTATAGTATCCACCATCATGTACCTTGGTTGACGCAACAACGGTACCCGAGCCCTTGGGCTTCTTCCACAGCAGACGGACTAAGCGCCAACACCATCTGGCAACTCTATCTCACTGTGAGGCGAGCCTGGTTTACCCCGCTTGTCATTGATGATCTACTTCGACACTACCAGGAAAGGTGATAGATTACGGCATGTGGTGCCAATGGCAAGAAGAGAGCGTTCAGCAACACCTGGTGCTATCGCTTCGATTGTGAAGCTGTTCATCTGAGGTGTTCATGCGTTCTGTTCCCTTCGGCATAGATCATCTCTTGCGGCCAACAAACCTCAACGAACGCGTATCATTGCTCGAAAGTACAGGATCACCACCGGAGTTGCATCCTAACGGCGGTCTCGGCTCTTGCACACGCCGCATGAGTCGTGTACACGTGTGCGACTTCATGAACATGTGCCCAATGCCCAACGTCCGAGCGTTTAGGTTCCATCACAACAAGCATTCCATCGTCGTGGCCAACATACTGTACCTACAGCACCTTATGCACCGGACTACCCCGCAGAATCCACCATGCAGTCGCCTCGTACGCCACCTCACCTTGCATCCGGTGTCAAGGTGTCCCCGAAATTGTCGACCTACGTCATGATGTCACTGATGAGACGACACGACGCAGTGGATGTTGTGAGGCATTATGAGTTTGGAGGCAAAACCTGGTTGCGGCCATTTCGCGGGCTACGAGGAACCCCGGGCACATCGAATGCGTGATCACGCCATATTCAGTCGGCGGTTCCTACTTACCGGCCTTACTGGAAGACAGCGGAAGATGGCGCAACCCGAGGTACTCCGCAACTAACGCAAGACCAGAGAGCGTACCTACCGTGACTATACAGTAGCAATGCAGGGGATCTGAGCGGCTTGGAAGTAATGCACCTAGTGTTGACGAGAAAGCGCATTTCAGGGACGGATGATCGTAGGTAGGATCTGACAAGCAAGGTACGGCTACCACTTCCGGCAGAGAGCAACTCTTTCAAAAACGACTGTTCGTTAAAGCGGCCGAAATCATAAGCCCGAGAAGTCGCCCCGCTGCCACTCTGCTCTATCATACGACTGCTCTCCGATCTCGTATAGCTTTTGACATGTTTAAGGCCTTGTTCACCGGACATTGACAAGGCTCAGCCCGGTTGTGATCATTCGGGGCGACAATCTCGACAAACATCGTGTCCCTAGGGTCAGCTAGCAATCCTGCAGACGTGTCCTGACAAAATTCACGACTGTCACTGGGCTGTCACTTTGCAGAGCAATGGCTCTTCGAATGGGCAACGACGACGGACGACTGGCACACTGGAGATGGGAGGGTGTCAGGCAATGCGTTCTGTGACGTCTTCCATGCCTATGGAGTCTAGCACACCCTGATTGAGACCCGATAGGCGATGCGCCCAAAGGAAGATACCGTCCAAACCCCCACTCGCCACAGACTAGTAAGCTGCCTTCAGCCCTTGTCTGCCCTGTTCGAAGAGTAGAACCGGAGCATGGGTCAGCGGGACTACGTGTGAGACAATTGGCACGAATTCTGCTAACGATTACTATATGTGGCCACTCAGATACTTCCACAGGGAAATCCCTTCTACACATGGCTGCTCTGTGTCAGTTACTCGCGTCAGCTTCATTCCATGGTCCCACGCCGCCACCATCACACCGCGACCGAGTCCACCACGGCAAAATCCTGCGAACAACACACGCTTCATCCGGTGGTTGGACACGATGGCTATCTCGTTGACGGACAAAGATGGATGCAATAGGCACAAGGCTTCACGCTCTTAGAAGTCGAGGCGGAACGCAGCCGAACGAACTGACGAGGAACACTATTCGCCCTTGTCTGATCGCAATCCGTACATGCGGCCTGCAACATCTTCAGCAAAGTGCAATCACAAATTCGCCACGAGCGGCATTCCGAGCACGAACCGTGGATCTCGCGTGCCACGTCAACCGTCCTTGTCAATGCGCGTTCGCCGTTGTTGATCGCGGCAAAATGCATGCAGCGCATCATATGCAGGTCTTGCTAAGACCCAGTACCTGCTCTAGTCTTGCCAACTTCTTCCACAAACGCCCCTTCACAAATGGTTCTGTGAAAAAGTGAGGCTTCGTAATTTCCGAAGTCGTAACCCTGTTTGCCGATCCGATTACGCCCTAAGCCGGGACGGCCACCACGATGTACTCCTGCCGACTGCGCGGCGTTCGGTAACACCAGTCGACACGGCATGCGTGAATGACATGAGTGAATGAGATTTTTGGAAGCAAGGCGACCAATAGAAGTTGTGGTAGAAGCTCGTGCGATTCAAGTGCCGATCCTTTGAGTTGGCGAAGCGGCCCACTTCCTCCCTTGGACTTTGCTTATTGCGGAGCCGAAGTCGTGAGCCTCACGAATGTCTTGACAGTCGGCTGGAAGCCCTCCTCTGCTCCACCCCTCGAAGGATCTGGTTTTTGTTCTGTATTGTCCTCGAATCCAAGAAAGAGGACAAACATAGAAGGTCTGCTTCAACTTGGATGCTGACGAGGTCCAGCTGCATCTAGAATACTGAACGCCATGCGTCAACACTCGCCGATCTAGTCTTAAATCTTTACTACATTGTCTTCGTGTCCAGGAAAAGCTCAGACGAAAGAATACGTCCTATCAACGTTTGCCGCATACGGTCGCGCTCCAGCACTCAATCAATACGTTCCGATAACCCAAAGACTGGACTGTGCAATACTATCAGACTCTTCCTAGGTACACGTACCACGATACCGATATAACGCAGGTGTCTTCAGCATGACCTTCGAGGTCACAGCTGTAACGCCTGAACGCCCCCGAACCTAGCCAGACTGCTACGACGTACTCTCCGCAAGCCCGACAACCACGCGTTGTCTATCCTATCACCTCATACACGAAAAACCCTGAACAGGCCTGCGGACTACATCAAGACAAGAACCTGCAAAGTAGGTGACCTGACGTCAACGTAGGCTCCACGGTGTTCAGCTTTTTCCTAGATTGGCGCGGTGGTTCAAAATACTTTTGATCATCCACAGGTAACATAGAGCTGCCGGTACATCATGCAAATAGCTACAGCGCGTTACCAAAACCACAATGGTGATACGTATTGTTCCTGCCCAGTTGGGCTGTGATCGTTGGGAACTTTCTTCGTAATTACACATTAATGGATTGCTAGCTGAGCAAGCCCGGGGTATCATCGTACAAGAAGAACGCCAATAGATCCGATGCAATGCCTCCTCTACGATCGCGTCCCTCCCAACCCTGGTCCAAATGGAAACGAATCAAACGTACTTACCTTCTAACAGTAGCTCCCGTTGCGACTTCTTGGGCGTTGCTGAAAGAGGTAACTTCTGTCGCATATTCGTGCTCCGGTCGCTGAGCACAGATGTGCTTGACGAGCGCGAGTTCTTCGACCTGGAAGACTGCGGCGACACGAAGTGCTGATTCGCAGGTTCATCGCGGAACACAGGCGTGCGCCGACCGATCGTCTCTGGGCTATCGGTGTCGCGCGGATGAGCCTGCGTGATGGTCTCTGCTCTGTCATCGCGCAGGGCCTCCGCCTCAGTGACCAGTGTCCCACCAACTTCTTGATCCTGCTGACCGCGCGCGACTTCCGCCTCAATGGACAGAGCCCCGTCGCGTACAAATCCCCCATCAGCGCTCACCGTCCCACCTCTGACAACCTCCCCCTCAGCATCCAGCATCCCACCCGCAGCAACCCACTTCCTCAAATGATCCTCCCGCAACCTCTCCCCAAACCCCGTCCACCTCACCCCAACCCTCATCGGAATCCTGCCCGCCCTCTCCAACGCATCAAACCAATCTCTATGCTCCGTCCAAACCAACCTCCTACTGCATTTACTCGTAGTCGGCGATCTCCCAACATCAGCGACATGCTCAAACAGCATCTTCGCCGTCGGCGTGTCGATATCGAGGTTATCCAAAATACTAGCCTTGATATCGCGATCAAAGCACAGCCACTCTACCACATTATCCCCCGTGCGAAATCCGAGCGCCGAGCCACCGAGCTGGAAGACATCAACCAGGTAGCCGACTTCGAGACACCCCGGTGGGGTTTCATCGCCAGCCGGAACGGGTTTCTTGCAGAACGGGTCGTCGGATCGCAGCGCGCAGACGAAGCCGTGGGATGGGCGGTTGAGCAAGGAGCGTAGTTTGGTCACTGAGATGAAGGAGGCGCGGTAGTGGTAGATAGCTACATCATTTTTCGCGAAGCGGAAGTATTGCGCTTGTTTTAGCTTGTTGCCGTTGGGTCCGGGGATGGGTTTCGGGCCGTATGAGCGTGGTTTCTTGGGCGTTATGGGGCGGGGTTGCTTGACCGGCTTGGGTTTGGATGGTCGGGGGTGCTTGTTTGGAGTGCCTTTAGGTCGGGTCATGGCTTTTTCGTTTGTGATTTTGCGGCGGTCTTTGGGCGGGAAGGGAGGGCGAATAAGAGGGGAGGAAAGAGGGAATTGATTGCTGGAGGAGGTCACATGTTTTGGTCATGGAGTGTTGTAGCAATGGGGATAGTGTGCACGGGGATTTAGGCTACTGCCGCTAGAGAGGTGCTAGATTCAGGGTCTGGTTCACCGTGAAAGTGAAAAAAGAGAAGAGGGGCGTGGAGACTGGCTGAGAGGAGGAGAAGCTGGGCGGCCTTTCCAGAGCTAGCTCCCGCGTTCGCAGTAGAGCTAGAGCATGAGGTCTGAGAGTTGGTCTGGCTCTCCGTCACTGCTTATTTTTGGGTAATGCGAAGTGGACATGCTGATGTTATAGAACTTTCATCAGCTTTGGTAAGTCGTGGTTTGGTAAAAGCGGTGTGTATCGCGGCAGCTCATGGGTATGTCGCGCGTACGAAAGTGTCGCTGTAGCTTTTACACTACATCAAGATGTGGATCTCGTATAAATTGATAGATCAGGCTCGGATAGATTGATACAGGCGTCGGAAGTAAGGTATGAGACGTTCGTAGTAGTCGTCAAGCTCCTCCGTTGGTGTCAAGACATCGTATTCGCCAGATACAAGCTAGTGTATAACATTTCCAACTCTTGCCCATGGTCTTCCGCGCTTGCCAGATCTCGCAGATTTGAAAGGTTGAGAGCTACATCCTGGCAGTGGGCGACGCAGTTTCTTGGTTGAACTCGATGTAGGAGTCCGGCTAGAGTCGCAGGTTCTTGTTGCTAGTGAAAGCAGCGTTGCCGCGTTTGTAAGTACCTCTGTCATCCTCGGGGGCGTGTAGTAATGGCTCACAACCGATCTCCTGGTTTTCAGATGAAGAAACCGACTAAGTGATCAAAGCTTTGCCACTGGTTGTGAAGGTAGAGTGTGTCAGTGGAGGGAGCGGGCCATTGCACGTTCAGCGCGACAGAAGCGGATAAGTCGGGGAAAGACCGCCTCGTTATCTACACTTCAGCTCCCTCACTTTACCTCCAGTGAAGGAACTAGTAGGCGCTGCCGAGCACTGACCTATGCTCATTGAGTGCACCAAATCTGTACGGCTCTCACTTCTCAACCGTTGTTTCTTGTTTCCGCTATCCCATTGACTATTCCAAAACATGCGGATCTCGGGGCTCCTCGGGTTAGCAACCCTCATCGTTGCTGTCGCAGGCGAGGTTTGTCAAAGGTAGGTATCGTGCCTCTAGTCGAGTTGTTGTTCTGGTTACGTCCTTCTATCAAGTACCACATCTGTTTGATTACATGTCGCTGTAGTTGACTCAGACTCTAGTTGCCCAAATAACGACCTTCTCGCTGTCAATTTTACGATCCCGGGTGGACTTGATAAGATCCTTGTTGCCGGTGACCCCGACGACTCGGATTCACCATCAGACGTAACAGTGACTCCAGTGCCCGACGCGTATTACGAGCATTGCAAGCAAAAAGGATGCGCCCTGGAATGGTCGATGCAGCACTCCGATAGCGAGGCCGGCGCTCAATTTGCACCTCCCCGCATGACCGCACAATCTCCCTTTCAAACTCCTCAAGACCTCCGAGACTGGGGATGGCATGACGGTGTCAAGATATCGCAAGCTTACGATGACCTCAGCAGCATCTGGTGGGGAGCTGATGTGGCACTGAAGGGCCTTCAGCTTCCTTGGAAGACAGATGCACAAGAGGGTCCCAATCGTCTCACCATTGTAGTGCACCAAGACCCCACTGCAGATATCAGTGTTGATAAGCAAACTTACAAGGTCGACGGAAAAGAATACCGGGCTTCGGAGGCTGATTACACTATGACTATGAATCTGCAAGATGGTGTTATCATTGCCATAAGTCGCAAAGGCCCAGATACGGCAGGCAAGGAGCGAGAGCCGCCGCTGAAACCAGAAGACATGCCAAAACTCCACCAATTCTCCGATGTTGGCTGGATAAAATGGAAGGCCATGACAGAGGCGAATAATCTTCCTGTTAACAATCTTCGGTATTTCTTATCGCTTGGGATCGCGAACACACAGACGATATCAGTGTGCGAGAGGATTTTCAGGGATAATAACCAAGCAATGAAGAAGTGGCCTGGAGACGTTTTTCTAGCCGGCACATGGGACTTCCGTGCTATCTTGGGTAAGTTGCACCCATCTTAGAGGGGTTCAGGTATCTCGTAGCGTAATCGGGGTTGTGTCGTCTCCATTGCAGTAGAGCATAACCCCAAGGCTCACTTGAGACCACCGTCTTATCCTGGAGGACTATCTCGGCTAACTCATGGACAGGAACCCCGAACGTACAAGGCTTTGGGTACATGCTGGTTCAACACAAGGCAGATCTGGGCAACATGTTCATTAGTAAAATCCATGTTTTCCTGTGTGAAAACTACGAGATTTGCATTGTCGCATTTGTGTCCCAACCAGTGGCCACTCCAGTGCAAGATGCAATGGTCGGATCAATAGTCACCTCCGATCAGGTCGACAGACGCGACGAAGGAAGTAACGTCATGCGTTTACACAAGATCTTCGCGAAGCTGTGAGAGCTAGGGAGAGCGAGTCAGAATATATGGGAGGATTGAGGATAATTAGACCTTTGGCTGGTAGACAGACGCGATTACCGGTCTTAGATCTGGATAGTCTTGGCTGCTTTGAAGGAGTGTATGGAGCTGGAGGCCTCCGCGACCTCCTCAAACTGGGGATCATATCGCTGCCCGGCTAACCAAATAACATCGACGATTGTCACATTCAATTTCATCTCTTTTGCGGTGTCGGAGTGCTCGATCCAGTCAGGCAGCGCGATCAACGCCACGCCTTGTAGCAAAAGTAAATCTGCTCCGCCGGCCAATGATAGAAGTCGTGGGCGCGTCGAGTCGGAGCGGATCCGGCAGCCGCGACGCGCGCGTGTTGTTTTGAGGGGATCCGAATGCAGGGAAGGAACTTACATATACCACCATGCCCCATACTGCGTCGGTCCTGAACTTGCACCGCTCAACCGCAAACACTCGCCGCCGATCAAGTGTCATTGCAGAAGCCATGTCGTGCCATGACCACGCCAATACGTCAAGCGCGGGCTCGCGTCATATGACAGGCGTGCCCCGCGCTGTAGGATGAGAGCTCGCGCATGACAGCCCACGAAGGAGTATCTGCCGCCCGTTGGAGCAATCAATTCGCGCCTACACAATGCGCCTGTGGGGTATTAGCCGTTCCACCGAGCGACGTGCTTCTCGCTGGTCTGGGCCATGTTCAGCAGTCCAAGATTAAAGAGAGAGAATTCCTCGGCTTTCGTTACCCCGCTAGCAACTCCGTCGACTAGAGGCTGCCGCCCGTCCTATCAGCCGAGTATCTTCGCCGCATTGCGCAATCGGGACCGCGGCCGGTAGCGAAGAAACTCCCTCTGGACTCCCTTGGATTCGTCTTTCCGAGGTTATACCACACCACCCATTCGCCATGAGGCCTGCGACTACTGCGCCCGCCGCTTTCCGCGCTGCGACGTCCATCGCACGACTCCCCCACCGCCAGACGTGCTCCTTTGCGACGCGCTGCCTAGCTTCCCAGACTGCTGCGAGATCGGCCCAGTTTTCGAGCCCGCGACGAACATCCGCAAACAGCGCCCCAACACCAGCACCCAACCTATACACTCAGATTGGACAGTACAGGATGGCGTCCTCGCAGGGAATCAAGAAGATCCAGGTCAAGAACCCTGTGGTCGAGCTCGACGGCGATGAGATGACCAGGATCATCTGGCAGGTCATCAAGGACAAGTTCATCCACCCATACCTCGACATCGACCTCAAGTACTACGACCTGGGCCTGCCCTACCGTGATGAGACCAACGACCAGGTTACGCTCGATGCCGCCGAAGCTATCAAGAAATACTCTGTTGGCGTCAAGTGCGCGACCATCACCCCCGATGAGCAGCGCGTCGAGGAGTTCAAGCTCAAGAAGATGTGGCTGTCGCCAAACGGCACCATCCGCAACCACCTGTATGGCGCACACTGGAGCAAAGGAAGACACATGGCTGACAGCATACTACAGAGGAGGAACCGTTTTCCGCGCGCCCATCGTCATCCCCACCATTCCCCGACTCGTGCCTGGCTGGAAGCAGCCCATCATCATCGGCCGCCACGCTTTCGGCGACCAGTACCGTGCGAAGGACCGCGTTATCCCCGGCGAGGGCACACTCGAGATGGTCTTTACACCCAAGGGCGGCAAGCCTGAGGTCATCAAGGTCTACGACTTCCCAGCGGAAGGCGGCGTCGCGCAAACCCAGTACAATACCACCGAGTCCATCTCCGGCTTCGCACACGCTTCCTTCAAGATGGCGCTCGACAAGAAGCTGCCGCTGTACATGAGCACCAAGAACACCATTCTCAAGGCATACGACGGCAAATTCAAGGATGTCTTCCAGGCCATCTACGACAGCCAGTACAAGAAGGAGTTCGAGGCTGCCAAGATCTGGTACGAGCACCGCCTCATTGACGACATGGTCGCCCAAATGATCAAGAGCGAGGGTGGCTACATTATCGCCATGAAGAGTGCGTGTCCATCCTACCAATATTCTGACTTCACTGACATTCCTAGACTACGACGGAGACGTCCAATCCGACATCGTCGCCCAAGGCTTCGGCTCCCTCGGCCTCATGACCTCGACCCTCATCACCCCTGACGGCAAGACCTTCGAGGCCGAAGCCGCGCACGGTACCGTCACCCGCCATTTCCGCGAACACCAAAAGGGCAACGAGACCTCCACCAACCCCATCGCCTCCATCTACGCCTGGACACAAGGTCTGGCCAAGCGTGGTGAGCTGGACAACACACCTGAGCTCGTCGTTTTCGCCGAGCAGCTCGAGAAGGCTTGCGTGGACACTGTGGATATCGACAAGATCATGACTAAGGATCTGGCCCTTGCGTGTGGAAAGAAGGACCGGGCGTCTTGGGTCACCACCAATGAATATCTTGATGCCGTCGAGAGGAGATTAAAGTCGAGCTTGAAGGAGAAGCTATAGATGTACAGCAGTGTTGAATAGTCGCGTGGGATATTCCTTGCATCGGATCACTCGGTAACAGCGTGATTCCTAGACCTGACCATGTAGACGGAGTTCTGCTTACTCTTGGGCAGGAATCGATTGTTCACAAATTCAATTGCGCCTGTGCATATCTTCCTTTGCCAGTGAGGCGCGAGAGCGCGAGGCATCTTTTTTTGGCAGGGAGCTCGTGCCATGTCGTCTCCACATGTTCCCGGAGCACGTTGCTTTTGATGAGCTGGGTTTACGCTAATTTCCGATGGGACCCAAATCCTCAAAAAGAAACCAGTCTCTTGCATGTCTCACGGCAGTATGCATATGCGGGACGATCTGATGTTTGTTTGTTACACGGCTGATTGCAAAACATTTGTCGCGACTGTCTTGTTGAATTCCTAAGGCTTGCATACTTTGCATTCCGTTCAGCAGCTCTGTGTTGGGCCCTCTTGATCTTCTCGACAGTTGCTGGCCGTCTCATCCTAGACGGGATCACATGATGGAGGCGTTCACTGATGCTGCTCCCGGGACTAACCCGACTAAAGCCGCTAGGACCTACAGTGCGAGCCCGACCACCACGCCAGCCTCTGTACCAAATGACAGCGCAGGATCTACAGCCACCATTACCACAACGTTTTCGTCGCCTAAAAAGCACGGCAGTCCCTCGACTCCCGACTCTACTCCATTGCACCGACGCTTTCTGCGAGCAGTCTCGATGCCGCCTGCGACACCGTCGCGTCCGCCCATGGAGAGCCAGAAATCTTTCGAGAAGGCGCGCGACAGCCCAGTCGTAGTTCGCCATACTCCCAAGAGGACACAACCATCGCCAATGAAGCTCGAAGTTGGCCAGGGCGCGTTCTACTTCTCAATTGAACTGCCCCCCAACAAGATCACGCCAAAGAAGAGCGGAACGACAAGCAAGAGCCAGACGCCAAAGGGAGAAGACACGCCCACGAGGACGAGGACGCCTAGCCCGTTGAAGAAGGCGAGCCCAACCAAAGAGAATGCAGTGAGTACACCCACGCGCAGCCCGCTCAAGCGTGATGAGACGGCCAAGCAGAGCCCTGCGAGGCCATTGTTTGGTACGCCGACGCGGGCGAGGATGCACAAGCAAGATGCGGATCCACGAACTCCTGTTCGGACAACGCCCAGTCCGCGAAAGAATCACAGCACAGTGAAGCAGAGTCCTGCCAAGATAGCTACTGTCACCCCGAAGAGAAAGGGCTTGCTCAAGACACCTGGAAGTAATCGACCCGGAAGTCCCATCAAGCGCTCGATTGAACAAGACGACTCACCCGTAGATCCACTCAAGACATCTGCACGACTCGCGAGGGAACTCTTATCAGGGCCAGGGGAGACACTCCAAATGCCACCCGAACGTCTTGCGGACCTGAGAGACGAGCACGCTCCAGCAAACTTGGTCGCGACTGCCACCGACCCGACCCCGCATCATGAATCCACGAGGCAGGCGCCACCAGCGAACAAGTGCCCAGAAAACATCGGACACCTCATGGCAAGCCTTATCAGCAACACTACTAGCACGCGTGACTGGTCAACCGCCTACAACAACGACATGATCTCCCCGATACCGACGCCATTACGCAAGGCCTCTGAGAAGCTCAAGCTGGGAGAGTCGCCTTCTTTCCTGCGGATGTCCGCCAATGGTACGACCACGATGACCAATGCAGGCCCTGCTTCCGATGTCAGCAAGAGAGGGTCTTTGAATCTACAAGAACCTGCGTCAGTCGACCCGGGACAGGACAAGAGTAACCAGATTGAGTCGTCGGCTTCTGGATCAACCGAGGCAGCTCTTCCCTCTTCCATTACCACAGATCATACTGCGGATGTGTCAAGCGAACCGCGACCTGCTCTTCCGTTACGTGCAGCCAGTCTGGGGTCTTTCAACACCCTGAACGCGACTCGTGAGGTACCAGCCCCACCACATCGCCCGCTTCTATTCCCAAAGCGAGGGTCGGAGACCCTTCAGAAAGAGCCGTCGCAGCAAGAACACCAAGTCAGGTGGCAAGATATGGAGACTGCTTCTTTAAAGCCCCTGCCTGCAAGCCATCAGAGGCGGGTGGGGACTGATCCAAGCGTACTTTTGAAGATGCAAAAGGATATGGCCAATCTGGAAGCGACGATGCGCCGCTCGGCAGGCGTTGTCGACCCAGCGTTTTGCGGCCCGCTCAATCTGAACGAGCTCCCTGCAATGTCGAACGACTACTTCGTTAGAGGCCAGCAAGATATCAGAAGCCCAGGTGTTGTTGGTACACCAAAAACCCTCAGTAGAGCCAACTCCGACAACCCATCGATTGCGACCGTACAAGCGAATGGAGTAAGAGGTACTAGCAACTCACTAGCATCGTTGAAGGTCTCCGGCACTCCAGGTATACCACGATTGAAATCTAGTGCTCCTACCTCAGCACAAGCAACGAGAGACCGTCTTCTTGCAGCTAAGAAGGAGAACACTCAGCGTACGGGTACGACTAAGACTGCGGTTCCCGAAAGATCCCGCCCTCGATCAAAGACCACAGTATCAGCAACAAGCAAGTCGGGTGCGGTCACTATCACACCTCGCAAGACCCCAGCGACTCCGGCCAAACCCGTGGCACCTCCAAGCACAACAACACTCAGCTCTCCACACAGCCGCATACCATCAGTGAACGCCGCCAAGCCCAGGATGCGAACACAGTCTGTTCCTCAAGCTGGATCGAAGCCGCTTGCCAGTGCCTCAGGCCATAGTAAAGCTGTCGCAGCATTGAAAGAGCGTTTACCGAACGTACCAACTGCTCCGGTCAACACTAGACCTGTTCCGATCCGCAAGCCTGTGGTCCCCTCCACTACAGTCACTCAAGTCCCTTCGGCGGGTCCGCGACCGTATGAACAAGAGTTCGCTAGCGCGGGAGATATTGCTGATCGACTCGCTGGTTGGCACGACGAGGATCGGAAGAAAGCGCAGATCAATCGTCCTACGGTCACAGCCAAGAACACACCAGCGAAGATACAGGCAGGAGGCCAGGTGAACGAGTCCACTACACCAGACGGCTCACCTGCGAAGATCCTCACACCCGCCAAGGTACCCGCATCAACTAGAACTCCAAAAGCCCTCCCTCCTGCCAAAGACGTCAAGCCACGACCACTATCCAACAAGCCAAGTGCCCCATCAACGCCCAGATCTAAGCCTAGCGCGCCGGCTCCCAATACGCCAGCCCCAAAGACTCCAGGTCCAGCGCTTCGCAACGCCGCTGCCGTCAACAACAACCTCCGCCAACCCATAACCGCGGCCAAGACCCCAGTGAACCGCCGCATACCCGTCCTCGACCGCAACGCGACGCGCACACCGAGCAAAGCCATCGTGAGTAGTCTGGATCAAGCGATCGATAGGAAGATTGCAGAGGACGCGAGACGTGGGATGGAGTTTACGCCTGGTGGGAATCGGCTGAGGGATTTGCTGGATGCCAAGTCGATGAATGGGGGTGTTGTGCAGGTTTTGGAGGAGGAGGAGGTGGTGTAAGGATCTGTAGGGTCGCTGCAAGGGCGATGAGGACGGCCGGCGGGGGTTAGATGTGCTATTTCGGTACTCTGTCTTTCTTTTGTCGAAGTTCTGGTGTTGTGTGTGGCGTTTATATTGGAAGGTCTGGGATAGGATTTGAGGGATAGGTGGTGTCACAAGGAAAATCATGTGGATGGGTAGACAGTTGATGTATGACAAGTATAGAGAGTCTACATCGACCACGCCTGTCTATCTTCTACTTCCCACTACCCTCCCTATAACTCTCCCCAAACACATCGCCTACATCATTAGACTCACCCATCTCTTCATCGCTATCTTCATCACCGCCGTCATCTCCAGAGTCTGAGTCTTCGCTCCGTCCCACCGTGTGACTAGACGTCTCACTCTCTTCGTCCTCATCCCTGTCGCTCTCGATGTCCTCCATGCTCTCATCTGAATCTTCTTCACCCTCACTAACTTCCTTCCCATCATCGTCGTCGGCTGCAAGCGTAGAACCCGACGCATCCGACCGACCCAAGGTACGACTAGACGCATCACTTCCTTCCCCATCTCCACCATCTCCACTATCCTCGACATCCTCACTCATTGCGCCTTCCGCCAAACTATCCCAGCTACGATTACGCCCAGAGGCTGTTGCGACCTCTTCTTCTGATGTCCCATGTCGCTCCTCGACTATTCCTTCACTCTGAGCGTTTCGTCGCTTGGTAGCATGCGTTGCGCCGATGCGGAATGGATCGTCTTGGGTAGACATGTCTGCGGCGGGGGTGTAAGTGTGGTATTGGTGCAGGGTACCGTTGGAGCGGAAGCTGGTGGCGATGAGAGGACCGAAGGGGTTGGCGGGGGTGGTGTGGCTTTGTTTCTGTGTTGGGGTGTCGGGCATGACGGGTGGTTTTGCAGTGATAGTGGTGTTGGAATGTGTAGGGCAGGCGGTTACTTGTTGACCAGACCAGAAGAACTAGAGGATCTTATGTATGCGAGAAGTACTCCAATGAGAGACAGAGTCTTGGAGTTGGTTCTCAAAAGTAGAACAGGAGCGTTCGAGGGTCTCATATCAAGGTTTCGCTTGATGCAGACTTGACTTGAAGAAAAAACAGGTTTCAGTTCTGAATATTAGACATTTGGGGCAGGGCTACCATCTGTTGCACCTCACCCGATGGCGGCATAACTCCCCAAAGTCCAAGCGCCATCAAAAGGGTGGTAATGGAATTCTAGATCGTGTACAGATACCTCGGGTTATCCTCACCCATCTCAGCAATCTCTTCTTCAGTCTTGCCCTCAATCCTCCAGTCCTCCTTACCAGACAGCTTCCTGTTGTTCTTCATGCGGAAGTAGAAGTGCAGCGCAATGTAAATCGCAATACCGAGCGCGAGCAAACCGATGGTAGCACCGTAGCCAGGAATGTATGTTGGCGCGGTGTCGGCGGCGTACAAGAAAGGTGCCGCAACACCTGAGCAGTTACCGATGGTGATCTGCATACCGCTCGCAAAGGCTCGTTTTCCGTATCGGGGGTTGTTGACAGCGATCCAGGAGAAGGCGATGCCGGTGGCGACCCAAAGGCCAAGTGCAACGATGAAGCAGCCAGCGAAGCTGAGACCAAGCCCCTATGTGTATGTCAGTACTAGTCGTTGAGATCGTGGGAACGTTGAAGGTATACCTTGTTTGCGATGAGGAAGATGTACCCAATCATACTGACGGCAAGTCCGCCGATGCAGTAAAGACCTCTGTTCTGTGTCTTGTCGCTGAAGTATGCGCTGATGACGTAGGTAAGGAAGCCGCAGACGTAGACGGGGATCGTCAACGCCTGAACTACTTGACGGCTCCATCCACCTCCGAGGCCGTTGATGATGGTAGGTAGGAAGACGGAGAAACTGTAGAGCATGCCCAGCCCAACGAATTGCGCAATGGCGTAGGCGTAGACCTTCCAGTCTTTGACTCCCTTCATGACATCCTCGCGCGCGAGTTCTTGCCCAGATGTTGTTTGGCCGACTTCCTTCATTCGGAGCAGAACAAGGTTCCGGCGGTCTTCCTCGGTCAAAAAGCTGGCCGTCTCGGGGCTGTTGGGTAGGACAAAAGGTACGGCGATGGCGGTGATCACAGTCGGAATACCGTTGATCAAGATGATCCAACGCCATCCGTTCCAGCCGGCTACACCGTCGAGCTCACCGATTGCGTATGCTACGACACCCTGTACTTGTTAGAGCCTTTCTTTTGTCTCGTGGAAACGATACTTACACCCAGTCCACCTGCTAGTGCAGATGTACCATAGAAGCACGCTTGTCTCAAGCTAACGTTGCGCCGGTTGTAGAACATGCTCAGGTAAAGAATAACGCCTGGGAACAAGCCCGCTTCGAACGTGCCCAGCAGGAGACGGCAGACGATGAGTCCGGCGAAGTTGTTGACAAAGCAGGAAAACGTGGCCACCATGCCCCACATGAACATCAGACCTCCGAGATATCGAGCGGGCTTCATTCGCTTCAAGATCAGGTTGGACTAGGAGTTGAATTAGCATGTAAGGCTAGTCTCTGGTGGACACCAAGCGTACTGGAGTTTCGAATATCTGATAGACGGTTAGTGGAAGTCATCAACATTGGGTGAAAGCAATACTTACGACATAAGTGACGAACAAGATAGATACGGCAATTTGGAACTGATTGCTATCGGGGTCCATGCCAAGATCTTCCTCCATCTTGTAGAGACGAGCATTGCCGATATTGACTATGCGAAATCGTCAGTCTAATTCTTCAAACGAGCATATCGTACGCACCTCGATCCATGAAGTTCATCAGGTAGATCCAGCATATCATGGGCACGATCCGGATGTCCAGCTTCCTTAGCAGCTTTGCTTCAGTGACAGGATCAATGTCAATCATCGAGGCGGATTGTTCGACATCTTCGAGTTTGAGAGGTGGGTTTGGCGATGTGTCCGAACCTTTCTCGTCCCTGTACTCCGGTTCCGTGAGCACGGGCCCGTCTTTGTTTGCGTTCATGCTGTCAACGAACGAAAACAAAATTCTGTGAGTGCGATCTCAAGTTCGAGCGTGTTTCCAGTGGGCAGGTAAGTTGCTGTGATCGCCGTTAAAGAACCAAAAAAGTATTGGAACCAGTCTGACCCTTATAACCCGAACACCTGGGGAAGGGTGCCCCGGCCCCATGGGGAAGCGAGATATGCCATGCGCTTGGTCTACGGAGACGCGCCGTTGGCATCGATCAGGCAGAAAGACCGAAGCGAGTTTGTTAATCTCGTCGTCGAAGTGCCGGTAGCCGTTCTTCCGCCCTGGCGTGCTTGGAGGCTCTGGATAAGGGCGCAGTGGGCGCCTCCAAGCTTCTGAAGCTGGGGTAGTAGGTGGTTAACCAAGACCTTCACTTCCTTGGAATCTTAACCTCTTTTGGCAAGGCTGGACGCGGATCGCGTCAACGGGACCAGATTCTCGGTACGGAGGAACGGGTATCTTCTGTTGTGCAGCCTATCATCTTGCGTAACGCAAGGGTATTCGCAATCCCGTGTGCCAGATGCTCGTAATACCTATGCTCAACAGCTTTCCCATGTAACGCGCACAGACTCAAATGCCTGTCCGGACCTACAGCTTCTGCACAACTTTGAACAGCCGAACGATAAAACAATTTGCGGTTGAACAGGACAACAATATGCACAGAGCCCATAAGTAGTATGCACTACCGTGAATCGAGTGAATTGGCCTTGATCACTGTCATGTTTGGTGTGTGCATGCTGCGATCCGCAGTAACCCTCCTCTTGATGCTCTGAGAAATGCCACAGATGCCACGTCTGATTTGACCGGAGGACGCACTGAATCTAGTGAGGAGTACTTAGTCCGAGAGATTGCATACAGATACTACCTTCCTTTGCTCCGTGAGTGTTGTTGTCATGCTCGATACCAAGTCGCCAAGTCCTTAGCCTGCGCTGCCGCGCTTGGCAGTTGTGTCCTATGCAAGGACGTCGAGCTTCTCCACACATTTAAAGTCGCTACTGTATGAGGTGAGGGAGAACAATAATAGCTAATTCTCGGGGAATGAAAGCGTATGATAGACCGTTACGTTTGGGAATGCTTAGAGAGAACGTCGCAATGTGAGGCTCTTCGACAACTTGTCCTTTCTCTTGCCCAGCCGGATAGATCGGTATGAGATGCATCGCGGCTGCGTGTCTACAAATTGATTCGAGCGGGAAGGCTGAAACATTGCAGCAGTGCTGCGCCTCGGGCGGAATGATAGCTGCTTGTGCGGCGGGCTTCTGCATTCAAGAGGAAGTACGCCTGTTGTGCAGGGCGGGCAAAGGGATGTGATAGACGGCCAAGCACCGAGCCGCTGCCCAGCATGAAGAGGATCAGTAGAGATATGGCGCCGCTGACGATGATGATGAGAGATGATGGAGGGACGAAGGCGGAGGGTACTGCCCAGGTGGTGGATGATGGGACGAGGCAGGGGCAGCGCGTCTTGGAAGGCGCGTCGCTTAGTCATCATGCCCTAAAACTCACGGCGCGAAGGCACACAACGCCTTGGACATGCAGTGCTAAGCTCACAAGACTTACATATGAGATCCCAAGGCACCATTCGACCGATATAGCCCCACGTGGTTATCCCTGCTCGCCATGTGCCCGTTGCAAGAAACCCGTTTGAAAGACCTGCGGCGAAGTATTGGCGCGGAAGAGGGGAAAGTTCATGAGCTACTCTCTAATGCTGCTAGAGAGCTACTGGTGCCTTGATGAGTTCCTCTATTACTCGGACACTCGGACAGATCTCTTCTTCGGTTTCCAGTTTCGGCACGTGGAAGAACACAACGCCTCTTCTGCCGGTCCGTTGCTGCATCTCGAGTAGACTGATGTAGTAATTGAAACCACACACATACGAGCCCACGTCATCGCTGAGCCTCACCTTGACAGCTTGTCTTGATTTCTCCTTTCCTTTCGTCTTCGGAACGCCGATGGAGGAACGGACATCCCTCCATATCTCAGCTGCTGCATCGATATTGATCGTCGTCGCCAGAGATGACGCTTTTGCAAAGGTCCTTTTGTTATGTGCTCTCGTAAACACCCGCTTCTCGATATCTGAAATGTCGTGATATCCATCTCTTAGGGCGCTACATTCGATCTTGAACACCCCGGCTCCGCTGTCGACATCGAGACTCATATGCAGTTGGATTGTGTGTGAGTGGACTATTCGACTACGCTGGTCGAGCGACGCGCATGGAGCGCATTTGGATGTCGTACGGTGGACCTACCCGTCACCAGGGCCAACGCACGCATGCAATAACTCTGTACGCGTGAAGCTGAGAACGAATAGGGCGCTGATGGTATTGCGCGAAGTCGGTGTTTTGGGAGGGTGAAGCGGTGGCGCGGTCGGGGATGACATGGGTTCCCCACGTCAGCCATGCAAGGTCCGGTAGCGGTGCACTTTGATTTCGAAGAACGCAGCCCTCGCAAAAAGTGTACTCCCGGTTTGACTCATACCCCCAACCTCTCAGACATAATGCGCTGAGTTCGATACTCGCCCTCATCAATTGTAATTCCTTGCAGTCTTACTTCCCGCGTTCAGCAGCTGGCGGCTCTTTGTGCAGGTCTGACTCGCACCGCCCACCATGGCGAGCAACGGCGTCAATGTCGCGCAGGGTGAGCCCACCAAGGTGACAATCCTGGGCAAAGACTCGATAGTCGTCGACTACGGCATCTGGCAGAACTACATCGCCCAGGACCTGCTTACCAATATTCCCTCGTCGACGTACGTCCTCATCACCGACACCAACATCGGCCCTCTGTACACGCCCACATTCGAGCGCGCCTTCGCGTCGGCCGCATCTTCGCTTCCGTCCTCCCCACGCCTCCTCACCTACCAAATCGCGCCCGGCGAGACGTCCAAGTCGCGGAATACCAAGGCAGCTGTAGAAGACTGGCTGTTGTCGCAAGGATGCGTGCGCGACACCGTCATAATAGCACTGGGTGGAGGCGTCATTGGGGACATGATAGGCTATGTCGCAGCGACGTACATGCGCGGCATCAAGTTCGTCAATGTGCCTACCACATTGCTGGCCATGGTCGACTCGAGCATAGGCGGCAAGACGGCCATTGACGTGCCCGCGGGCAAGAACTTGGTCGGCGCCTTCTGGCAGCCCGAGAGGATATACATTGATTTGCAGTTCCTCGAGTCACTGCCCAAGAGGGAGGTCGTTAACGGCATGGCAGAGGTGGTCAAGACGGCGGCAATCTGGAACGAGGAGGAATTCACAACACTCGAGGGCAATGCAGACGCCATCCTGGCTGCGATTGACCAAAAGCCCGTCAACGGCCGTAAGAACTTCGACAAGATCGCCAGCATACTGAAGCGCATAGTGCTGGGCTCAGTACGCGTCAAGGCCGAAGTCGTCTCGGCAGACGAGCGCGAAGGCGGCCTGCGCAATCTGCTCAACTTCGGACACTCGATCGGACACGCTTACGAAGCCATCCTCACACCCCAGATCCTCCACGGAGAGTGCGTCGCGATAGGAATGGTCAAGGAGGCCGAGCTGGCCAGATACCTGGGTGTACTGGATCCCTCCGCAGTCGCGCGCTTGACAAAGTGCATCGCGAGCTACGGACTGCCTACATCGCTAGCGGACAAGACGGTGCGGAAGAGGTCGGCCAACAAGCATTGCCCCGTAGACGAGCTTATCAAGATTATGGCTGTGGACAAGAAGAACGCTGGCAAGACTAAGAAGATCGTGCTTTTGTCCGGCATTGGCAGGACGCACGAAAAGAAGGCCAGCTCCGTCGAGGATCGCGATATCAGAATCGCCCTGTCGCCGAGCATATCTGTTCATCCCGGTATCCCCTCCGACTTGAACGTGACATGCAGACCTCCTGGATCCAAGAGTATCTCCAATCGAGTCCTCGTACTTGCTGCGCTTGGAACTGGCTCGTGTCGCATCACCAACCTGCTGCACTCTGACGACACACAAGTCATGCTAGACGCGCTGGCAAAGATGCAGGGCGCTAGTTTCGCGTGGGAGAATGACGGCAAGGAGCTAGTCGTCACCGGCAATGGCGGAAACCTCAAAGCGTCGAACAACGAACTCTACCTCGGAAACGCTGGCACTGCAGCGCGTTTCTTGACTTCTGTGACCGCCTTGTGCCAGCCCACCGAGGGCGTGACATCCACAGTAGTCACCGGCAATGCGCGTATGAAGGAACGACCCATTGGCCCACTGGTCAAATCACTCCGCACCATGGGCGTCGAGATTGACTACCAAGAGAATGAAGGCAGCTTACCGCTGCGAATCTCTGCATGCGGTGGCTTTGGTCCGGATTCCTTCACGGGCGAGATTGAGCTTACTGCCAACGTGTCGTCGCAATACGTATCTTCCATCCTCTTGAGCGCGCCATACTCCAAGAAGCCTGTAACGCTGCGCCTGGTTGGTGGCAAAGTCATCTCCCAGCCATACATCGATATGACCATCGCCATGATGGCTTCCTTTGGCGTGCAGGTTGAGAGATCACAAGACGATCCTAACACCTACCACATTCCCAACAAGCCCTACACGAACCCCTCCGAATATGAGGTGGAAAGCGATGCTAGCTCTGCTACCTACCCTCTCGCGATTGCGGCTATAACAGGTACGACGTGCACAGTGCCCAACATCGGCTCAGGCTCCCTGCAAGGTGATGCGCGATTCGCTGTTGAGGTTCTGAAACCTATGGGTTGCAAGGTTGAACAGTCCGAGACCTCTACAACGGTTACAGGTCCCCCTCGCGGCGAATTGAAAGCTGTCAACGAGATTGACATGGAGCCCATGACCGATGCTTTCCTCACAGCATCCGTATTGGCCGCAGTAGCATCATCGAATGGTAGCACAACCACCACCCGTATCTATGGTATCGCAAACCAGCGTGTCAAGGAATGCAACCGCATCCAAGCCATGGAAGATGAGCTCGCCAAGTTTGGCGTCACCTGCAGACAATTTGACGATGGCATTGAAGTCGACGGAAAAGCTTACGAGCTCGAAGCTCCAAAGGCCGGCATCCACTGCTACGATGATCATCGCGTCGCCATGAGTTTCGCTGTGCTGTCATTAGTAGCTCCAGCGCCAGTCCTCATTCTTGAAAAGGAATGTACTGGAAAGACATGGCCTGGATACTGGGACTCCCTGAGCCAAATCTTCAAGACCGAGCTTTCAGGTGTAGAGCTACCGCCACGGCCGAATGCACACAAGGCAGCGTCGAAGACTGAACAGAAGTCAATCTTCATCATCGGAATGCGCGGCGCCGGCAAGACGACTGCTGGTGGGTGGGCAGCGCGTGCGCTCGGACGTCCTTTCGTTGACCTGGATACTGCACTTGAGGAGCATGTCGGTATGACAATACCTGAACTTATCAAAACGCAGGGGTGGGATGGCTTCCGGAGAGAGGAGCTGAAGCTTCTCGCTCAGACTGTCAAGGAGAAGCCTAATGGGCATGTCTTCGCCTGTGGTGGTGGAATCGTCGAGACACCTGAAGCTCGCAAGATTCTTGTCGACTATCAGAAGAGTGGCGGTATAGTTCTACTTGTCACACGTGATATCAACAAGGTAGTCGCCTTTTTGCAGATCGACAAGACGCGGCCAGCGTACGTAGACGACATCATGGGCGTATGGCTGCGGAGGAAAGACTGGTACACAGAGTGCAGTAACTACCGCTTCCACAGTCAGGTTCCAGGATCGGGTGGGCTCGCTCAGACGCAAGGAGAGATTGCCCGTTTCTTGAACACCATCACTGGCAAGGCCACAACTTTGAAGAGTCTCAAGAAGAGGAAGCACTCTTTCTTCGTTTGCTTATCTGCGCCCCGACTTGAGCCTTGCATCAAGACTTTACCAGAGATAGTAGTCGGATCGGATGCTGTTGAGCTCAGAGTCGACTTGTTGGAAGACCCCAATGGCCAAGAAGGTCTGCCAACACCAGAGTTCGTGATCGAGCAACTGACAATACTGCGGACCGTAACATCGATACCTATCATATTCACCTTGCGAACAAAAGCACAAGGCGGAAAATTCCCAGACCAGGCATACGACGAGGCCCTCGTGCTTTACCGGACAGCATTACGACTTGGTTGTGACTTTGTAGATCTGGAGATGACCATGCCAGAAGACATCCTGCGCGAGGTCTCCGACACTCGCGGATACTCCGAGATCATCGCTAGCCATCACGATCCCAAGGGTGAGCTCAACTGGAGGAACGGCTCGTGGATGCAGTACTACAACCGCGCGTTGCAGTATGGTACTGTCATTAAACTTGTGGGTGTCGCCAAGTCGCTCGAGGACAACTATGCGCTTGCAGAGTTCAAAAGCTGGGCGAATACTGCGCATCCTGTCCCCCTGATCGCCATTAATATGGGCGAGCATGGCAAGCTGAGCAGGATACTGAATGGCTTCATGACACCCGTCTCGCACCCCCTTCTACCCTCTGCTACCGCACCAGGTCAACTATCTGCAGCAGATATCCGGCGAGGCTTGTCGTTGATGGGCGAGATTTCGACGAAGAAGCTATTCATCTTCGGCTCACCAGTGGCACAAAGCCCTAGCCCGCGTCTCCACAATAAGCTGTTCGGTGAGACTGGGCTCCCGCACGTCTACGGCCGCTGTGAGACTACGGATGCAAGCTCTATCAAGGACATCATCCGCTCGCCAGACTTCGGTGGAGCCAGTGTGACAATCCCGCTGAAGCAGGACGTCGTACCTCTCCTCGACGGTTTAGGCCCAGAAGTCGACGTCATCGGTGCCCTCAACACCATTGTTCCCGAGAGCTCCGTCGATGAAGCCAGTGGTGAAGAGGTCGTCCGTCTAATCGGTCGCAACACCGACTATCTAGGCATGATACTCATCCTCCGCAACGCCGGCGCCCAAGGCATCGGTTCTGCTCTCGTCATCGGCGGCGGCGGCACCAGTCGCGCCGCCATCTACGCACTCAAGGAAATGGGCTATGGACCGATCTACCTCCTCGGCCGCAACCCCTCGAAGATGGAGACCCTCAAGAACGCCTTCTCATCAGAATACAACCTACACGTCATCGGCTCCCCAGAAGAAGTCCAATCTATGGAAAGCACGCCACAGGTCGCTATCGGAACCATCCCCGCTGACCAACCCATCGACGTCGCCATCCGCGAAACGCTTTGCACCTTGTTCGAGAAGGGCAAGGCGAGTGTCAAGGACGTGGAGCCTGGTCCAGAAAGGATACTGTTGGAGATGGCGTACAAGCCTCCCGTGACAGCGTTGATCCAGCTTGCGAT
Organism: Alternaria metachromatica; assembly: GCF_023757995.1. Taxonomy (NCBI): domain Eukaryota; kingdom Fungi; phylum Ascomycota; class Dothideomycetes; order Pleosporales; family Pleosporaceae; genus Alternaria; species Alternaria metachromatica. The sequence goes on from NW_026055552.1 coordinate 29,511, forward strand.
GGACAACGGGTGGAAGACAGTTAATGGTCTGGAGGTTTTGGTTGGACAGGGTGTGCACCAGTTTGAGTACTGGACTGGTGTCAAGCCGCTGTATGCGGTTGCTAGGGTAAGTCTTACTTTGTGAATCATGTTTAGGATGAAGCTGACGTTACGCAGGATGCTGTGATCAACCAAACGGACTAGACGGGGATGAGGTTTCTATCGGTGGGGGACTTGGGTCTTATGAGCTTAGTGTAGATTAAAAGCACGATACATCATGACGTTATCTTCGGTTTGGAATTTCCAAATTATGTTGATGTAAATGCAATAGCCGTGCTCAGGTGAACGTCGTTGCGCCGAACTTACACGTTGAGCTGGCGATAATGATGTGATGCCGCGATGGCGCACGGATATCTTCACGTGTCCCTCTAGTCCTCGATCGTACTAGCGTCTGACATCATCCCGTGGTCTCGTTGGCTGAACAGCAGCACCCTGTCTCTGCTTTCTGCCAGCGCGGACATTAAGAAATACATGTCTACGAACAACGCCCGTTGTGTTATTGAATCTCAACTCATCCCGCACCCTTGAATGCCAAGTATATCGTTTGCGGGAGCCAAAAAACGCAAGACGCGTCATTCCGGTTACACCCTTACAAAAGCACGTCAAGAACCTGGAATCACCATGCTGGGCCCAGCCGAGAGCGGACTATTGCGCCTTGTCGATGAACTCCTCCTCAACATCATCGATCACGTTGACGGCCAAGAAGCTCTTTGCAGTCTCGCTGCGACGTGCACGCGGTTCCAAGGCCTTGTCGAACCCTACATTTGGCGCAAACTAGAGGTCTTGACGGGAGGACATGCGCAAAAGATTGCCACGGCACTGGACAGCCGAGATAATCGGATAGACTATATCCAGGATCTGGCTATTCGCTACAAAGATGAATATCGCGAGGGGATTGAAGATCTCAACCATTATCTGAGTTTGATGGGTAGGCTGCGTCATCTGCATGTCGAGAGCCCTTGCCCGAACAACTTGGAATGGCAAAACGGCATCTACTTCGACGGATACTCAAGGATCGATTACAACAACTTGCTTGCAGCATCAGTGTATCCACGCGCAGGCATGCCGATGACGTTACCGATGCTACAGTCGTGTAAGTCAAATGTTTCATGACAATGAGCCTGACTAACGAAACGCAGTAACGCTCCACGCGCATGGTTCGGGAGACAACAAGTTCAAATTGGGTCGCGCTGTCGCTATGTTCAAGCATCCAACTTTGCGTGATATCACATTATCGTGTTTGAACTTCGACGGAGATCTCCAAATCTCCGAATCAGAGAAGAAGACAACATGCCTCCAGTCTCTGACGCTTATCGAATGCAACGTCAGTGTTCCATTCCTAGACAATGTCCTGAGCCTACCCAAAGCTCTCAAGGAGTTGTCGATAGGAGAGCGGTTGCACGTCTTCCAGGAATGCCAACCATCCATGGATCCTGAACAACGCACATCCTCATCTCGATTCCTAGTCGCGCTGCAGAAACAAGCACATTCATTACAGCGCTTGACACATTGTGGTGGCCACGTTGGCTATCTGACCTCGCGCGATACCGACCCCGAAGGTGCCGAGAAGCTTCGCTCTCTCGTCGAGCTAGAGTACCTCGAGCTAGGTTTTGAATCGCACCTCTACTACTACCTACGACAAAGCGGCTTCCCGCCATCCCTCAAGTCGCTAAAGATGCTCGACTCCGCCATCTCCATCAACTCAGGCCACGACCTCCGCTCGCTATCCGACATCGCCTTCCGCTCCCTCACCTCGCTCGTAGACGTCTGTCTCCCAAGAACACTTGCAGACGACTTCATACTGCACCTCAAGTTCTCAGACCACTCTTTCTTCCGCCTCTTCGAAATCGTCGACGCGACAGAACAAGCTCATCTCCTCAGTGCCCTCTTCTTCGACCGCGCGGCCACCTACAAGATCGCTACCATGCTAAAGTCTTACAGCACAAACGCCCACTTCATTGTTTCGCGGGAAATGTTTCCGTCGGGGAAGTCTTTCATTCCGCCGTATATGGAAGGCGAGGAGCTGCCTGTCGAGGAGTTGATGTATACCAGCGACGACTTTTGGCGCTTCAACGGCATCAACTACCGCATTATGGATGATGAGAATTGGAGGGATGAGCTTAAGAAAGGGAAGAAGCTGGTTGTTTGTAAGAGGTGTCGGAGTAGGGGATTGGGCGTGGATGAATGTAGGAGTTTGGGTGATGGATCTGCTTGCATTCCTTGTAAGGGCACCGGGCTGGGAGTGTGCGAGTGGGAGAGAGATGAGAGTGGGGAGTTGGTCAGTGCTGGAGATGCGAAGGCGGAGTAAGTGGAGAGTTTCTGACTTGTTGGCTTTGTCAAGATCTGAATTGTCACAGGCGCTGCTTGGTGATGTAGTGGTAAGCGGTGCCCAATCAACGTTGGGTAGTCAGCAAGGTCTAGTGTGGCATGCTATCACCGGAGCTTTGGCCCGAGAAACATCCTGTGTATTTCAACCAATCTGTTCCCTACATTGCCCATTGCGTGGGCTTTTCCGCTGATTCAAGAGGGGATTCGAGTATCATCCGTCGCGTTGGTTTTGGGCGAGTTGTGAGTGGCTCCCCGGCTACATCTCGGCATTTGGGTCACCGCAGTACCACGATAAACCGGATGGAGCTAGAGTCAATGTGGCTTCGCGCGCACAATAATTGTGTGAGCTAGTAGCGAGGAAGTATATATGACGGCTCCTCCTTCTCTCACTTCTGTAGTCCTACATCACAACGTCTTGGTATCACTTCACTCGGTATATTGAGAAATAGGGCACAAAAATCAACGTGAAGGAAAGACTCAAAGTACTAGGGTCAAGACTCAGGGTATCTACCGCAAGAATTGCTGTGCCGAACGCAAGGCTCAAATTACTACGCACAAGACTGGAAGTACTTTACCAACGAGGTCGTGAACATTCGTAATCTCCGCACAAGACTGAAAGTATTGAGTGCTTGGTCAGAAGTGTCAAGCCGAAGACTGAGAGTATCAAACGCGAGGCTAAGAGTTTCGACGCCGCTATACACAACATGGATATGATCTCCTACACCAATGCAAGCTCTGCAGCTACCCTGCAAAGCGGCTTACGGGCCCCCGCAATGAACGCTGAATCCCAGACGCCATCGCACACCTCTTCAAACTCCGGTCCGTTGCCGGGCTATACATGCCTATTCTCGCAACTATCAGGGGAGCTGCGAAACCGCATATACGATTGTATCGTAGAAGATGTTGGTTCGTCTGCCATGCGCGTACACTACAATCCTGATCCAGCAATGCCATTCCAGGAGCGATATCATAAGCACAAGCACATGGGCCTGACACAAGTTGACCGTAGAACGCGTAAAGAGTTCGCGCCCTTGTATATCAACGGTCATTACTTCCACTTCTCCCAACTAGCTCACTTCTACCGTTCAGGTCTCGCTGGCAAGAACGATGCATATCCCGCCTTAGTCCGCCTCCTATCCATGATCAAAAAAGGACGGCTTAGACGACCAGCGGCAATGGAGTTCGACTCGCCAAACCCAGGTCTCGACGTAACACTCTTATTCCGACTAGACCCGTATAACTGCGATGTCACAGGCCGCTGGTTCCTCGACACAGAATACAAGAGCCACAAAAACGGCCTCATCACCGGCGTTCTGTGCCGCATGCTCGCATGTCTGCCTTCATGGCACCATCTGTTGGAGCCGGGAGCCATCACCAAGATCAGCATCTCGAAATCCAGCTACCGGAGTGGCAAACCGTTCATCCTCGTTACGGTGGAGCTCGACTCTGAGATCGAAATCTCGCGCGCTGCCATCGTGCATGCGCATGTTGAGCGGGCGCTGGTTGCAGAGATGGATCTCTCGATGCCTGATAGCGGACCGGCGGCGTCCCACAATTTTTTGAGGGTGAAGTGTGTTTGGAGAGGCGAGAGATGTAGGGAAAGACGCCAGTGCAAGAGGCTTTGGAGATCATGAGGCGGATGACGAGCAGTGGCCAAGTGCATCTGGAGACGGTTCGGGAATGGGTGACAATGAATGTAGATTCACGTCATCGTGAAAGAGACGGAGCTTCAAACGCTGCCTAATCAGTCTTCTCAGTTGGTCTGTGTGCGCCCCGGGTACCTTATAATTACCCCTTCCAGTCTGCTTCTTACACACACTGTCTCAATCAACCACTTAAGAAGCGAGCTCAACTGGCATAACCCAACATGGATGTCGATACAAAGATGACCGATGCCTCCGATGTGGATGTGGTGTCGCGACTTCTGGAGCTGCCCGGTGGTAAGCCCAACGTCGTATTTGCTCTGAGATATATGTATACTGACCTACGACTAAGAACTGCGCAACCACATCTACAGCATAATCGTCGCAGCAGAAGAAGCTCGAGGAGTCAAGCTGCACCGCAAGCGCCGCGGCCGCTCTCAACACTCGAAACATGCTCTGAGAGACCGTCACCCTAGTCGCCAATTCCTCGGCCTTGCTCAGACGAACCAACTATTCCGCTCCGAGTTCTGGCCGCTTTACACGAAAGCCCACCGCCCTATCATTAACATCGAAGAGCTTGCCGAGTACCTTGAGGTTGTTCCGCACTCTGACGAATATATCAATAGCTCTATCATTACTACTCTGGAAGCCGTGCGCCTCCTCAAGACACCCAAAGCCGTTGAAGCTCCTGGTATCGATATTCGGCCTCTTTTCCGCATGAAGTGGAAATCGTTCCCATTCATCGTTACCAAACGGTCCACGCATCGGTATTGCGAGGAGCACGAGATATTTCATTGGCTTGTAAACATAAGCTGCCGTAGGAGCCGGACCTATAACAAGGTGCTCAGGGATAATGGAGTCGTTGCGATCTATTTGCATAGACGCCATAACGCCGTTGGCGTGTCTCCTGCGGTGGAAGACGTTATCACAGTACGCCTGGGCGACCTCGTGAACATGAGACTTAGCGGAGACAGAGTTAGCATCTTCCAGAATTTCGTTGATGCTACGAGAACACTCCTAGTATTCGGTTCCTGGAGTTACGTCGTGATAGAATGTACTAGCGGTATGCAGAAGATGACTGCGAGAAAGGGACAGACTATCCTTGTCGAACAATTGGAGGATATCTCGGATGATGTGTGAGTAAACGCGTTACCCAGAGAGCGATCGCGATATCTGGAGGAGAAAGAGATGTGATGAGTTAGGAAGTTCATGGAGAGTGGAAGTCTCCGATGCCGTGAAGGCCGACTTCTGGTAGGCGAACGGTTGGTGGACACGTATGATAATGATGTTGTTTGTCCACTTCAGGTGCGATTCTTACCGCTATGCCACTTGCACTGTCTACAGGGCCAGATTAGTGACAAAAGTAGTGACAAATAAGCCAGACATGATCGGTCAGGACTCTAGATCGAAAATGAAGAATAAAGTGGGGACAATAGTCATGAGGATGAAGGGTACATTGACGGAGACCCCGTGGTCTAGTATGCTCACCATGATACCAGCAATGATCGATCACTGCCGCGTCCTGCGTATGTCTCCCTACTAAAACCAATCGCAATTAACAGGCGATCTTTCAGCATGGGCGTCCCGAGAAGACACATGTCCGCGTCAGTGACACACTCCATCAGCGGGAAGTATGGTACCGCAATCCAAACCGTGCTCATCGGAAGGTGACGCGCGAGCACTGTTTGCGCGATACGCGATACATGTCCAAGACGACTGTATCGGAAGGAAGCAGCCGGCTTCTGGTAAGGTCTCGAGATGATGACGGGAAGAGCTTGGACGAAAAGGATATACAATGGGTAAAGAAGAGCGTGTTCGGTGAAGTGTACACCGATTAGTAGTATATTGTGGGTGACCGCGATCGACTGTTTCTCGATCATGCACTAAAGTCTTCTAGAAGGGATTGGCAGGTACGGAAGGCGGTGGAAGGGTGTTCGAGTACGAAAGCTTCGATGCTAAGGCAGCATACCCTCCGTGTGGGCGCATTGGAAAGGAAGAAAGAAAATCGTCGTGCGCTGCTTTGAGTAGTCGGTGATGCTCGTCATGCGTTCCTGTAGCATCGTCAACGTGCGCCGCGTCGCAATCTCTCGACCACAAAGTCTGTGCGATCTGTGAATCATCTCTTGACCGTTCCTCGCATTCGGTGGTGCTGCGGTCCGACTGGGGTTGAATCGCGATATTAACGTGAAGGAACTTTCCGAGCGAATCCATTAAAGTATCTGGGGACCGAGGGGTGTCCTCTGCGATAAGCGTTGTCGAAACCCCATTTGACAGCAGGGTACAGAATGCGAGACCCCGAATATTTGTTCTTTCAAGAGAACAGGCGAAGTGGCGTTTAGGAGCTAAGGAGACGTGAGTTGAACGGTGCGCGTTGGACTAGTGGCGACTTCCCGAGTTCCCGCGTGCAGTTCACTCCTCCTTCCCTGTGCCATCACTCGCCCAGGGCCAGCGGCAAATGCAAACATGAACCCAACATCACCATGCCCTTAATGCGCATTAACGCTCATTTACCGCCTTTGAACACAGTAGTCGTCCAATCTTACATCAGGCGCGAGTTTGTGTTGCTGGTAACAGCTGCGGCCGTCAGCCTCGTGTACTCCAAGCCTCGCAGGCACAGCCTCAGCCAGCTGGCTCTTGGCTTGCGCTGCTCATGATATCACGACCACAATACTATACACAGATGCAACTACCGTGATTGCGCACCCAGGATGGTACGCCACGAGACGTCTAGAGCGTCGGTCGCACTGGTGCTCAGTGTGTCAACCGCGCGGAACCCCGCAAAAGCAACCACTAGCCGCACCTGAAGCTATCCTTCACACGCGCCACGCACGACCTTGGAATTGGCCCGACACGACGCCAGGCCCAAGCATCGGCGACCCCACGCGGGACCTCCATCAGGCTCAAGAGGCGCGGCAGATGGTTGCGATAAGCCCTGGATCGAGCTGATGGCTGCAAATGGAAGACTGCCGTGTGCATCAGCTGCAAGCTATACAGGTTAGCTTCTCACCTTGCCTTTCCATGTCGACACTGTCAGCTTTCTTTTCCTCCCTCCTCCTTGTTTTTTGGTCGGTGTGTATCTACACCCCTCCTCCCTGACCAGTTCTACCCTCGGGATATTTACATCACCTCTCCTGCGTGCTCTGGATGCGCCTCGATTATCGTGTTGCTCTACAACATGATCCTTCGTCGATCTCGTCTTCTAAACCTCAAGCGGCCTAACGGATAGCGACTCTGGCGTCAGCGGCGCAGACCGCCTTGCAACTCGACAATGCCATTACCGTTCAACCAGGAATCATGGATCTGGTATACATGCGCTGTATGCATGATTGGGGCAAGACTGTGAGTGCATTTTCTGTGCATTATCCCATTACATCAGTCTACATTCATGATCTGGTTTCGCATTCGAGAATGAGGCTTAGCATGCGATGCAATGCGCTGGCGGGCGGCTTTGGGTTACTGAGCGCATCGGTGCTCTGCTCTCATGCTTGTTTGCATCCACTGCCCGCGATCCACCAATAACTACCTGCTCATTGTAGCATATGCATCCATTTACTGACCAGATTCGTCATGCAGGATTTCGCGAAAAATGCTCTTTCGATCCGTCAAAGGCTTACAGATCGATGACTGGACCATGGGCCTCTTCGTCACCGCCGCCTATACTGTTATGATTGTGCTCGCGAATCGGTGGCTGAAAGTCCAATCGAACCTGGAACCGGAGAATTTCGACTTCAGCGCACTGACTATGGAAGAACTATCGAGACGACGATTCGGGAGCAAGCTCGTGGTCGTTGTAGAGCAGATGCATATCGCTGTGATCTGGGCCTGCAAAGCATGTCTTTTGGTCATGTACCATCGCATAACACGGACGGCGCTTCAGAAAGAGAACATCGCCATCAAACTGCTCGCCGTGTATACCGCAGTTGGATTCGTCGTGATAGAGGTCCTCTACTTCTCAGCCTGGTGTCGACCCTTTTCTGCATACTACGCAGTGCCGACCACGTCCTTCCAGTGCAACGCCCTGGTACACCACCGCATCACCAAAGCTGTATTCAACATATCCTCGGATTTGATCATGCTATGTATTGCATTGCAGATGCTCATCCGATCCTTGCTACCCATGAAGAGAAAGCTTATACTCTGTGGCATCTTCTCTCTCGGTATCTTTGTCGTGGCTGCGAGCATCATGAACAGCTACTACTCCTTCAGCAATCCTTACAAATCCACGTGGATCTACTGGTACGTCCGAGAATCTTCGACAGCCATCCTTGTTGCCAATCTGCCGTTCACATGGACAATACTGAGGGAACTGTTCGACATGGGTAACTTCGATGACACGAACCCTCCCCCATGGACCTATCACTCTGCTCGTACGGCTGGAGGTCGCAAAACGGCACAACTTCTTCACCATCAGTCCGCGACAACAGCCGCACGTACAGGAGTCAGACGATCCCCGAACAACAGTAATGGCAGCAAGATGACGCAGAGTATGACCATGGTTGCTTCAAATATTACAAAAGACCAAACCAAATCGCCTGCTATCAGCGACAGGTCTGATTTTGCAAAGGAGGATCTACTTCAAGAAGCCATCCAGTCCCATGACTTCGCGCCCGCAGTACTACGTACCAGTAAAGATGGTATTGTCGACATCGACCTGGAAACAGGGCTTGTTGAGGAAGTCAATGCGCGACCAGTCTCTCCAGATCACGCGCAGCAACGCAACAAGCTCGTCTCGGCCCCGCCTACGATTACCCAAGATGGTACTGGGGGCTTCTACGTCAACGACCACCCTATCTCACCACCTCCGCGTGCGCATCTCGTCCTTTCGATGAGTGGAACGCGGGATAGCAGTCTATCAAGCGCGCACAGGAGACCTTACAGTCCGACATCGAGCCTTGTCAGCGGTGCTACAGGGAGTCGACGAGGGAGTGCATCGACCCAGGGTGGAGTGGCTGGGCACACCGCGGGGGGAGGCAGGAGTGCGAGAGATCGAAGAGCGAGAACCAAGTTGAATGAGTAGAGTACATTATGGATGAAACGACGACTAGCATATACCCCTTGTAGACGAACCGCTTTATGGCACTTAGACTAAAACCTCTAATGTAATATAATACCGCACGCTTATCCGCATTGTCTGTTCGAGGGCACATCAAGGGCGCAAGATGCCGCATTCGGTGATAACTGCAGGACTGTACGACTTGCCATGAGCCGGTGAACTAGATTTATGTAGGATTTCTGGAATGTAACGTTAAGACCAAGGGATGGTGTGTCCTTCCTTCCCCAGACGGCCAGGTAGGAAGGCACGTGAGAGAGCGACTTCGGCAGGCGCTAACGGACCCTTCCCTTGGTCCACTGACGCGAACTGCAACCACTGAGCATGGCGCGATTACTGACCGCCAGCCGCTGCAGGTGAAGCGCCATAGCTGCGCTCTCCTGCGCAACAACGCGGAAGTAGCTGGCGTGCAGGCCGAGTCATTCATCCGGTGTGCTCACTATGGTATGTATGCCGTGCAGACTGCAGCCATGCCGCGCTCTAGAAGCTTTGAGGTGCGTTGGATGGCGACATGGGCTCGGCAGAAAAAGTGCAACAGCCGAAGGAAGCGAAAACCTCTCTGGCCCGTGACGACAGACATCCATCTTTCACCATGCTGCCCAATTCCTGAGCTGCCTGAGCTGCGACTGCTCCACCCAAGCATTACCAGGGCGGAACCTTAAAGTAACTTGGAACTAAATCTTTTCCATTATCGATAAGAGGAATTTCTCCGCGAGGGCCCTCCTTCCTTCACTAATCTCCTCTTGCTATACTGCCCGCCGCGAAGTTAGCACACGACCCCACCACCTCCACCAGCCGTCAACATGAGGAACATTGTGGTCCTGGGCGGCAGCTCCCACCCGCAGCTCACCGAGTAAGTCGACGCGCCGAGAAGCGGGCCATGGCTGTGACTAACTGGGCGGTAGGACCATCTGCAACCACCTCGGCATACCCAAGGCCAAAGTGCTTCTTGACAAGTTCAAGGGTGGTGAGACGCGTGTCGAGATCGAGGAGAGTGTACGAGGAAAGGATGTCTTCATCATCCAGTCCGGCGGCGGTAAAGGTACGAAGCCCTCGTTCAGGTCGCGCGCGCATTCCTAGCCGCAGTGGTACTGCAGCGCACTTGGGACGGAACACGACGCCCGCGTGCTCTGCGATATGTGAAGAACCCCGCTAATGTCTCGTGTTGCGCGCAGTCAACGACCATCTGATGGAGTAGGCCCATCCTCATGGTGTAGTTGAGTGAAGTGCCTGACCGTCCTCCAGACTTCTCATTACCATCTCGGCCTGCCGCACCGCCTCGGCCAAGCGCATCACCGCCGTCCTCCCTCTGTTCCCCTACTCGCGCCAGTCGGACATTCCCTACAACAAGACTGGCGCGCCCCTCTCCAAGGTGCCTGGCACGCGCTCGAGGACCGGCACGTACACGTTCGATTCGCGACCGCAGACGCCCTTCCCTGGGCAGGCGGAAAGCGCAGGTCTCACCAATGGCTCGGCCGCGCTGCACCACCAGCTCAGTAGGATGAAGCTCGACGAGCGCAACGGCGGCCGCACCGATCCTACAAGCCCGGTCAAGCAGAATGGCATCAAGCGCACCGAGACGCTCGACTCGAGCAGTTCCGGCAAATCCGACAAGGGCGCATACTTCAATGGCGACCATGGAGCCAACGGCACCAACGGCTCAGTTGCTCCAACACCCGGCATCACGCGCGCGCCTACAACTACGAAGCCTCCTGCTTTCGAGCCCCAGGTTGGATACCGCCAATGGGTTGCCCAGGCGGGTACCCTTATCGCGGACCTTCTGACTTGCGCTGGCGCCGACCACGTTATCACGATGGATCTCCACGGTATGTACCATCTTGGAGGACCTGAGATGGCTGGGCTGACAATCTGCTAGATCCCCAATACCAGGGCTTCTTCGATATCCCCGTGGACAACCTGTACGGCCGCCATCTCCTCCGCAAATACATCCAGTTCAACATCCCGAACTACCAACAAGCCGTGGTAGTCTCTCCCGACGCTGGAGGTGCGAAGCGCGCGACCGCCATTGCCGACGCCCTCGGCATGCCCTTTGCTCTGATCCACAAGGAGCGCCGCCCTACACAGATCAACGACCGACAGAACGCGACCATGATGTTGGTGGGAGACGTTCGGGAGCGCACAACTATCCTGGTCGACGACTTGGCGGATACATCCAACACCATTACCCGCGCGGCAAAACTCCTGAAAAAGGAGGGCGCTACGCAGGTGATCGCGCTCATTACACACGGTATCTTGAGTGGAGATGCTATCGAGCGTATCAACGCTAGTGCACTGGACAAGGTTATCGTGACCAACACGGTGCCCCAGGAGGATCACAAGAGCCGATGCCCCAAGTTGGAAGTCCTCGAGGTTGGCAACGTGTTTGCTGAGGTATGTTGAAAACACTAACGAGACGTCGAGACTTACACTGACATTCTGTAGGCCATTCGACGCGTCCACCACGGCGAGAGCATCAGCGTTCTGTTCGACTACAGTTAGTACCTGTACTCATGTAAAATCCGTTTCTTGGGAGACCGTGCTATCTGCCCCGCTAAGCTACGCTCGGATTCTGTTACGGAGTACACATGCGAAAAGTAGAAAAAATTTGGGCCGATGGAGTTGCTGGTTTGTCACAGATCACGCTCTCTGTTGACTGCGCTCATTGGGAATATGGACATGAGGGATGTTTTTATCGTGCTTTCATGTTTATAGACTGCTGAGGAGCAGTATATCAAATACCTGTACCTGCATCATGAGCATACGTGCATGGACTGGCGTTGGGGAGGCTACTCTTTATAAAACCCGAGTATTGATATGACTCCGTGTGTTTTATGTCCGGGTCCAAAATAGAATGTTGTGTCTTGTTCCATTTCACTTATGTGATATTGCTGTGACTATGTATTGATGCAGTCGCCGCTCTATGTTACATCCGACCATCAACTATCCTCTACTACCATGCTCTCCCGATCGTCGAGAGTAATTCTTACCCTGCTCGTCATCTATTATGATGCCAACGCACATCCGCGTCCTCTGTCTATATTAAACCCTCTGTGACGTGGTACAATCATGACCCCACGCCATCAGGAAAAAACTGAACACCCTGGAGACTACGTTGATGCTACGTCACCCACTTCGTAGATTTTTGTCTCGATGTAGTCCGCAGGCCTGTTCAGTTTTTTTCCTTGTATGGGGTGACCCTCTAGACGAAGCCTCGTTGTTTCCAACAAATACCCATACTGCCCATCCCAAAGCATTACCGTACAAATACAACACACAGATCTACTCCGTACAACACCCATCGCACCACCTCCTTACCTGCCGTATCCTCTCCAACCCCTTCATCTAACACCCTATCTAATACCCTCCTCCCACCTCCCCACCCCACTATCCTTCCTCCTCCCCTCTGCCACTCCCACCTCCTCTCCCCCCGGCGTAAACAGTTCCGCACTCAACACCAGCACAGCAGGTACAACCGCCAACGCATCGATGGTGCCGCTCCGGCCCCTCTTACCATGATGCCGTAGATTCATCATCGCATTCACTTCCCGCGATTTTACGACGTCTTTGCGGATGCGCGGCCAGTCTTCGCTGTTCCGGTCGCTGGTGTTGGAAAGAGGGGAGGTAGGTGAGGTGGGCGATGTTACAGACGCAGATGTAGATGCGGATGACGAGCTACGATGCCGGAAGGGAGAGAGTGAGGAGAGGGTTCGGGAACGTCCGCGTTGTTTTTCGGGGGGTGAGGCGAGAGAGGGGTTGGTTGGTAGTGATGGGTGGGTTGGTGTGGATGGAGATGCGGTGCATGGTGCTGTGATACGGGGGAGTGGGATGTTTATTTCCGTGTAGAGGGGTCCTTCGTAGTGTACTGAGAAGGGCTCTGATGTTGATGTTGATGTGGCGATATCTGAGGTTGATGGTATAGGCGCATCGTGATCGTGTTGTGGGGTTGTGGGGGCGGAATCTAGCTGGAGGGCTGGGAAGGGCTCGTAGCATGGGCTGTTGTGGTCCATGATTTCTATCCACTCCTTGTTCTCGATTCTCTGGTTTATTCAATGGAGCTTTTGTGGTCTTGAGGTCGCGAAAATGTTAGAGGGACGAAGGACCAGAGAATCGCGGCGTGATGTGTGTATATGTCCTGGAGGCGCGGTGATCAAAAGCGTCGCGCGGTGGGCACAGCCTCGTTCAGGCAACCCTTTGTTTTGTCACGTCGTTGACGCCCGAAACACGCGCGGGACGGCGATTATCTCAGATACTTTGAAAATCGTAAGCTTGCGAAGCAGTGAAAGTCATTATTATTAGTTCAAGTTGGTACAGTCGTGCTGGTGGATATCGAGAGGTTTGGGAATCGTTGTTGACAGTCAAAAGGCCCAAGAATCAAGAATCACACAAACGCGTCCCAAACGCGATACATATACGTCTAAACCAAAGTAGGCTCCCATTATCTGCACTTCAGCTGATCGCAATAAGCCTCATTTCCACACGCGTGCGGCTCAGCGGCGGTGTCGCGGTTAGGAGCTTTCGCGAGCCGCTTAGCCGATTGACATGGCTGTGGGGGCTGTGCAGGTTCGGCGGCTGACATGAGGATGAGGCTCAGCGCTACAGTAAGACGACACTACAAAGCTGACGTCTACGTTCCGTTTTTCGCGAACGAAAATTGATGTTGTAGCTTGTCAGATACTTTAATCGCGTCAAAATCTGACCAGCTACACGTGTATCAAGACAGAACGGACGTGTGATGGATGTGTATTACTCATGTTGTCGTTGACATTATCATTGTTGACTATATACAAAGCTGCGTTACTACAAGCTTACAACAGGCTCAAAGTAACCTTCGCGCCCTTGACGCCCCTGTGAACGTGAGGCTCACGGACACTCCTCTTCGCAGTGCCGTTGACAGGCACACGGGCTGGGAAACCCTCCCATGAGAGAGCGTAGTTGGCAACCGCAGCAGCAATACCGCGAGAGTGTAGGAGCCAAGCTCCCTCGTTGAGGTTGGTGACGTTGTCGGCGGCCTGGTGGTAGTTCTGGTCGAGGATCTCTCCTGCAACACCTCCCCAGATAGCTTGCTCCTCGACGGTCTTGACCTCATCAGCACCAGTGGTGGTACCACCTGCGGGGATGTTGGCGTCAAGGAAAGGACCGTAGTCGGAACGGCCGTTGAACTCGGTAGCGTTGCTGGAGATGTTGAGATCCTTGAAGTAACCCTCGAAGAAAGTCTCAATCTGGTCGCTTCCAGCGGGTCCGCTCAGACCGTATGCGCTGCCGTCACCGTCGTAGATTTGGTGGACGTAGTTGGGAGACGCAATCATGTCGAAGTTGAGGTATGCGCGGATGTCAAGAGCTGCCGCAGGAGACAGGCTCTCGACGAAGAAGGTGGAACCGAGAAGCCCAGACTCCTCGCCAGACCAGAAGCCGAAGCTAACAGCGTTCTTGACGTTGTACTTAGCAAGCGACTTGGCGACGTTTAGGATGGCAACCGTTCCGGAGCCATCGTCGTTGATTCCGGGACCAGCACCGACGGAGTCAGTGTGAGCGCCAAGCCAAAGCTGGTTGTTCTTGTCACCACACTTGCTGGTAGCAAGAACGTTGTTTGTGGTGATGATTTGGACGTCGGTCAAAACGTCCAATTCGCCGGTAACAGTGGCACCGCCAGCGACCTTGGAGATGATTGCCTGGCCCTCTGCCTGAGACAGAGTAACACTCGCGACGTAGTCACCCTCCGGGCGAGGAGGGGGGCCAAGAGTTGCGCTGATAGTGCCAGCAACGTTGTTGTAGATGATAGCACCCACGGCGCCAGCGCTTCCAGCAAGAGCAGACTTAAGTCCAAACTCACATTCACCGCGCGAGATGAGTGCAATGCTGCCGGATACTTCCGCAGGAAAGTCAGACGCCTCGCAACCAAGGTTGCTGACGGGAACGATTGGTGCCGAGACGAGCCCATCGGTAGAGGCTGAGTATTCAAGAATTGTGGAGTTGATCATCCGTCCGTCGATGGTGAACTTGTTGAGCGTGCCGTTCAGCATGACGTAGTTGGAGAAAGGCTGGAGCGTAACATCGTAGTACGAAGTAGACTCCAGCTCCTTCTTCAGCCACTTGACGGTGTCGTTGTGAGCCTCTCCTCCCATGATCCTGTTACGGGCTGGGTAGCTGTAGGCAAAGTCCTCGAGCTGCTGAGCACCCCTCATCAACTTTTTGATGGTGATGTCCTTCTGGAGAGCCTCCTACATGATCGTTAGCATAGTTTCAACGCGACTTTCGGGAGTTGGAGTTCCATACCTTCGTGACCAGAGGCTTCTTGGGGCATGGCTTGGCATTGTGACCATCCTGGCGCTGCCTGATTTCCGCCGTAGGGACGGCTGCAGCACCAACGGCGAGCGCAGCGAGACCGAGAGTAACCCTCATATTGACAAATCTGCTCTATCTCGAGTGTTTGAGATGGTAGAAGCAAGCTGCGGCGTGTCTCCTGTTTGGTGTGCGGAACGCGCCCTTTATAGAACTCTGTTGCAGCGATCGTCAGGTCGTGCATGCGTCGCCATGCACAGATTCCGTGGACCTGTTCCGTCAATTGATTCTGCAGCTATCGCGTGCACTCGCAATCAACGCCCTGTCTGCCAAGCAGCTCAATATGAACAAGCTCCTATCATTCGCCCATGGCTTCTCCACTCTTCATGCTTGATCCAGCAGCTGGTAAAGACAAGCCGCGCCAATGCCTGCTTCATTCCGGTCGAGTCCTGGGCGGCGTCTGGGCACGCCTGATAGTGGCGCTCAATCGCGAGGTTTCCGCAGCGCAATTGGAGAGAGAACTCATGCGGGTGGATTCCGGCGGAGGCAAGATCACGCTCGCCAAGAAAGCCGGATGGATGCTCTTTAGGAAGGTGGCCATGTCCGGCTGCGGGACCCGCATGAGACCCGTTCTGTGGCCGTCTAGGATCCATGGTGTATCGCGGAACACTCAAAAGCCCTCGCGAGGTTTGTCATCGTCGCTTCTTCCTTCAGGAACCCCGCTTCGTGCGATCTGGCAGGTCATTTTGGTGTAACCGGGTGTCGAGATTGACGGCTGATAGCACGGCATGCGGCGCCGAGGTCCCTGGAAAACGGGGAGCTTGTGCCTGGCGCACGGAGCAGCCGATAGCTGAAGAGATAACGAGACCAGCTCAGGGCTCTGCAAGAGCAATCATCTCGGAACAAAAAGAAAATGGCAAAAGATCTGTTGCGACAATCGATGGATATGAGAGAGATGCGGGAGATGACGAGGGAACCGATGGCATATATATCCCAGAGCACCATGTTGTCCTCCTCTTGGCGACACCATGGCCTATTGGGCAGCTCCCGGCCATGTCATGGTTGGCTGAGAACCTTGACAAGCGTTTGATAGCAGCTCCCGGGCCTGGAGACGATGGTCCTCACCTCACTTTACGAACAACTCTAGGCCCTTCAATCGATTGCTTGAATTTGAGATTATGATACCGCGCCCGCATTACGCATTACAGTTCATGTGTATCTTTGATATACGTCAAGACAAACAGCGTCAGAACAAGAGACATCTACTACAAACTTCCCAGCTATCAGAGGAAAGGACACAATCCAAGAAGAGAGACCTAGAAAGAACGCCAACACAGCAACCAAAAGCCTACTCTTTCCGCGCATAAAACGTCAGGTTCTTTCCCCAATCATCAATGAGGTCGCCGGCATTTTCAAACCTACCCTCGTCATCCGGCGACAGACAATCGTCCGCAAACTCCCGACCCAGCCAAGTCGCATCCATACACTCCAGCATCCTTCCAACTCGCGGGGTCCAAGTATCGAGCGCCATGATCTTCCCCTCCTTATGCCACGGATGGCTCAGTATCTCCGCAGTGATGATTGCCGCGGGACTTGTCGGAAAACACATATCCGCAGCGACCTGGAAAACCGGTAGGAAGGCGGGTTGGTAGAGGCTTATCAAGAGCGTAGAGGGCGTGATAGAGAGGTATTGGTACGGCTCTGATACCACCGTGATGGGAGGGTTGCACTGAGAAAGCATGACCATATCCTCGCGTTTATAGGCTGTGTCGCGAGCTACAATTGGGATTGGGGTTGGTGTGGAAGACGTGGTGGAAGTGGCGGCGTACCGCTGCGATAGGTAGGTTGAGATGGCGCAGGCAAGCACGTGCTGTGTAGCTGAAGTATCTTCCTTTCTGCCTTCCTCCTCTGTTCCGTGCATGGTTCCGAGGGCTACGCAAACAATGTTGTCGACTGGTACGGTGAGAGCGTCAAGCTGCTCTCGTACGCTGGCCCAGAATCTACTTCGAAGCATGGATGTCTCTAGGGCTTTCGGGATTCCTTTGTACTCCTCGGAAGTAGAGCAACGCAGGCTCGCCTGCTCATGTGTACTCTGGAGGCTATCGGGCTTCAGCGCCCTGGTATCACTGAAATCGTACTTAGTATCCTGGTGGTGGGGAGTCCTGATGTGATACGCTGGACGCATTATGTCAGAAGCAGCAATGAAGACCCCGCTGAAACCCAGGCTGACCGCGGGTGAGGCACACGGTGGAACACGCTTCTTCACTTGTTCACCACCTACTACACATGGTATAAACATGAACGGCATGTTTGGATCACCCTTACGAATTATCTCGACTTGCTCTGCTGCTTTTTCGAAGAACGCGCGGGTGAAGAGTATTCCGTTGTCCAGGGAGGCTTCAAAAGCCCTAGCATCTTCAAAGACTTGCGGACTGTATGATTGGCATTGCTTTTCTCTGTCGTCTTTGATGCGTTGGGCCATGTCGCTGCGTTCTTTCCTAGACGAGGAAGATGTGGGGTTTGCGGGAGCTTCTGCTAGTCCCGCAATTTCTTTCTGGGCTGACATGATGTAGTGGGTTTAATAGTAGATTCTCAACTGCTGCTTGATGAACACAAGACTGGTGCGGAGAAGAAGAACTAGACAGCGTGCCCTTTTTGCACAGCTCAGGAGAACATGGTTGCAGATCCGAGTTATAATTAACCCGAGGGGCGATGGATCCTTCACAGTGCTTAATGTCGAGTGAAACAGTGAGCTTGTGGGTTTGTTGAGCGGAAGGCTTTGACGTTGGGACTGTGAAGAATAGATTTCGAAGCTTCAAAGAATACAAACGTTCATCAGGTGGTGAGAGTCTGGATAAACATACGTGCATTCACTGGCGCGGTGATAGCATTAGGTCCATGGCGGTAAGTCTTCGGGGTCACCAAGGTGGTTAGTAACCCAGAAATCTGAGATGTAAAAGCTTCGTCTTAATGAACCCCCACAACACTCCTTCACTTAAACTGATCCTCCGTAACACCCTTCCCCATAGCCGCTGTAGAACTAACACCACCCGACACCATCTTCAACAGATTATCCACATAATTCGCGCCACTCCACTTCTGATGCGTAAGCACATCGACCTTGTTCTCCGCCTCCGGCTCCTGGATGATCTCGCCATAAGCGCGCATACCCTGCTTCGCATACGCCTTGGAGAACGTGTCAGCCATGAGCGCGCTCTGGTGCAGACCCGCAAGCGTGATGAACTGCCAGCAGTAACCCAGCTTGGCCAGGCGCTGGATGTAGGTTTCTTGCTCGTCGCGGGGCATGGCGGCTTTCCAGTTGAAGGAGGGGGAGAGGTTGTATGCTAGTCTGTCGAGATTGTTAGTGTGTGTGAGAGGGGAAGTGGGTGGAAGAAGACGTACTTCTGCTCGGGCCAAACGGCATGCACGCCATCAGCAAACTCCTTCGCTTGCGCGAAGTCGGGCAGCTTTGACTCCATCCATATCATGTCGCAGTAGGGCGCGTACGCGATGGCGCGGTTGATGGCGGTTTGGCAACCGCCTTGGTACCTGTAGTAGCCCTCGCGCGTCCTTGCGGCGTCCCAGTTGAAGTACACATCGACGCCGGTCAGGCCTGCGGCGATAGCGCGAGCTTCTGAGTTGCTCTTGCCCTTGCTTTTCTCCATGAACTCGGTAATCATGCTTTGCTTGTCGACATGTACACCAGCGTTTATCGTGTCGATTACGGCCTCGTGGTATAGTTTGAGGTTGGCCTCCTTCGTCCATGCATCTTCGATCGCTTGGAGCTCCGCGCCGGTCTTTCCGGCTTGTTCGGCGGCGTACATGAGCTCGCCCAGAGGCTGGAGGGCAGGGTTTGTGCAGCCTAGAATGTAGTGGTGGTCGCGTGGGTCAATGGTAGAAGTGATCAGGGTAGCGGCTTCTGAGTCGGTTCTGGCGACGGCAAGCAGGTCGGTGCCTGTCATTCGAACGTTAGCCTATGTCCAATTTGATGGTTGGAGTTCATCATCTTACCCATGATATCTGCCTGCGCTCTGATAGCGACTAGACGGTTGATATGCTCGCTGATCGGAACCAACACCTTTCCAGCCATGTGTCCGCACTTCTTTGTTCCTGGCGCTTGGTCCTCGATATGTATACCCGCAGCACCCTTCTCAATGAACAGCTTCGTAAGCTTCATGATAGCTGTGAGACCTCCATGTCCAGTATCGGCATCTGCGATGATCGGTCGTAGGTAGTCCACGCTGGCGACTTTCGCACGGTCGGCTTTCGCGGTGGTCAAGCGTTCTTCCCGTTGCTTTCGGTCGTGGAAAAGCTGGGCCATGAATAGGTGGCCAACTTTGTTGGGGACGGTTGTCTTTTGTTCGTCAGCTTTCGTTGCCCATCACCATTCATTTCTGTGACTTACGTAGGGGTAGTCTGCTAGATCAGGACCTGGTTCGTCGGTCGATGAAGCTGTTGAGGATGCTTGCCATCCAGAAACGTAAACAGTGTCTAGATATTTCGCCATCTGTGTGACCATGACAGGGTCGAGACACCCGTATGTGTAGCTGACATCGTTGTTCTGCATATTGTTAGCTTGAATGCTTGACCTGTGGCATGACTATCATACCTTGAAGCGTCCTTCCACAATCTCCCAGAGTTTCTTCGACTGGTGATTGCTTGGGTAGGTGATCTTGAGATTACCTCTCTTCGAAACGATATCCTCAGCAGTAAACGGCCTTCTCGTATACCTCCATCTTGAGTCCGTCCACCACTGCTTGACTTCCTGAACTTCCTTCTGGAACTGCGCGTCCTCGGCGTCAATGTTCGCCATGATGAGTGATGTCTAAGACGTGTAACAACAACAAAACAGCTAGGTTTTTCGAACACGACTGGTGTGTGTATGAAGAAATATGAATAAAAAACAAGAGGGAAAGCTCGTCCTTTGATAAAGATGACCAGCAATGACACCACACTTACTCTAGCCTCGGTCTACGCAGCCAGGAACCTTGGGGGGAAAGCCAAGCGTCTTATAACCATAGCCATCAGCATACTCACACCAGCACGGCTAGCACAGCACCCCAAGTGAGCTCGGGGACGACCGGCTGGACGCACCATTGGCCCGACTGCTGCATCCTCGGAAGCTGGCAGCAACGTCTAGCGCTGGCCATGGCACTTGCTCGAGCGTTGTTTTGCGTTGCCCTCGGCCCAAGGGGAATTGACGTTTTGGAAGGCTGACCAGTGTAGATCGGGGGTGGGGATGGGGGACCAGCGGAACCGTGACGGGGATGACGTTTGCCAATGGTCTTGGGTCAACTCGTTACAGACAGAGCTGCATCCTTCGTTATCATCCTACTCCTATATCACAGTTCCCATCTCGATGCACTGAAGATGCTGTTCGGCATGACACGCGACACTATGCTGCAGCTTCACATGTCGATGTTCCGTCGCTCTGCTTAGCTGGTTTTCTGGTGCATGTGAAGACGCACGCCAAAATCTGGGGTCGCGTGTTCGTTAGCGTCGCGCGGGTTTTACCTCGGTTGATCCTGTCCGGAAAAGGCCTGAACCGCTATTGATCTGCGACTTTCACGAGCAGGCATCTTCGCTGTTTAGGGCGCTTTTGTCTCGGAAAACACGTGAGTGGTGTCATTGTTGCGTCTGGAATATCTCGGATAAGGCTCGCTCGGCAGCAGTGACGATCCCGGCATATGCTCGTGGCTGGGCGTTGCACCGCCATGTGCATCACCGTTATAAGGGAAGTATGTTGACGAGTTGGATTGTAGTTAAGAGGAGAGCGATCTACGTTTCATTTGTAACCCTTCAAGGATTCATACATATGACACGAGTACACCGCCAACATGCTCTTCCCCAACGACCACCAACCCCAGTAATCCATCGCAAGCGCGTTGGAGCATGCCGACCAATCCCTTCTCATCACCAAACCTTCTAGACATTCAGCTGACAGCAATCCCGGCGTCGAGCCACCCCAACTCATCAGCTGCCGAGCAGCGACATAACACAGCAAGACACTGATAACCAAATCCACAAGCCCAACTATCTCTGTGAACCCAAAACAAAAGCGCTGTGCCAAGAAAAGCTTGGTAACGGTCCTCCGGTACTCACAAGCGTACTGCTGCCCGAAGTAACCCCGGACGTATCTATCCAGCTCAGAGAATGGCCTGGCGCGGATATCATCTACATTGACCGCGGGATTTTGCGGCGTGACTGAGTATGCAGGGTCGGCGGGTGGGCACCTCAACTTCTTGAGCAACCACCATCTCAGCTCGTCGAGGTAGCTTCTTCGGACTGGTGGCGTGTCCTCGTCTTTGAGGCGTATCGATGAGCGTTTGGAGAGTAGCAAAGGTAGGAGCTGGGGACGGCACAACCATAATGTCCTGTTCCGTTCGTCGGTGAAGATGCATTCGCGATCGATAGCCTCGGATATGTAAGTGTAGTGGATAAGTCGCGAGTAGAAAGCCGGTGTAAGCACACGAATCTCGATGTTCTTGTACGGTCGGTTTCGACCAGGGACGTGTGTCGTGGCGATCTTGTCGGTGGGGATGTTGGGAATCGACGCTTTGAACGTGATGCAAAAGTCTACTTCGGTCTGGTTTACGAGTACGTGAAGGTAGTTTCTGAATACTTTGTACAGTGTTCTGGGATTGTTAGTCGCATTCGGGTAGTGCTTTACCTGTACTTACATCTCAGCGGAAGTGGGAGGCCGACCAACGCTCGACGTTAGCACCTCCGGCCGGAACCACACGTGCAATTTCCTCTTGAAAAAGATCTTGCCAGCTTCTCTGACGATGCGCGGGAACGTTACAAAGCCTACCCACCACCAGCTCAGGATGAACCGCAGAGTTCCGAGGAAACCCAATTGATCCGGATCAATGGCCTTTCCGGTAGAGAAGAGGCGAGCTACAAGCTTCCCATGGTCCTTGGAAGACTTCAGGGTAATCGTGTTGTCGATCAGAGGGTTTTCGTAATCGACAGAAGGAAAAGGGTTTTGGGCTTTCAGGGCATACGAACCCTTTCGAGAGTTGAACGGCGAAACATGGAAATCTTTCATCCATACATCGGTAAACTTCGACTTCGCCCGAATAGGTACCTGCGATCCGTGTTCTTCGGATCCAGACGTTTGTTCAGAATCAGATGTGCGCGGCGGACTGGCAGGGCTTGATCCGTCTAGCAGATACATGCGTCTTTCTCCAAATGTGTTGTTGACTTCGAGTATCATCTTCACAAGCTGATTTTCGCGATCGTAGATATACCAGAACGAAACCGGATTGAATGCGTAGCCCAAGAAGCGTGGTGCCGTCACCAGATAGGCATACTCCCATTCCGCATCTTCGACATGCTGAGCCCGCAAGTACGAGCTCAGCTTCCAGTAGAATCCGGATGCGCCGCCACCTCGTTCCAGATAATCCTCCGCTCTTATCCGCAACCACCATTTACCCAAAGTCTGGTCATCCCCGCTTGCGAACTCTATCCCCTGGTATTTAGCTCCGCTTGGGACGATGGGAAATCCGCACTGAAGGTATGAGTATGCGAAAGCATGGCGCTTCGGAAAGATTCGAGCATGCGACGTTTGGCACGGGAAGATCTTCGGCTTTGGCGTTTCCACATCAGATCTCCATCGACTGATATCAGGCGTGTTCGCAGTAGGGTCGTCGTTGCTACGAACGCTGCGCCAGGCGAAGAATGCGAGTAGAGCTAGCGGTATCGCGATACTGAAGACGGCATATGTACCAGGCAACCCTTCAGCCCAGCCCCTCCAATCGTTCCAGCTCTTCAACACAGTCGCAACCAACTTCTCTCTCGCCAACCAAGCATACAAAACCCCAAGCACCGCGCAATCCGAGAGGACCCCGCGGTCTCCACGCCGCCGTCTGAAAACACATCCTCCGATCCAAACCGCGAGCATCAGTACCTTTTGCCACCCATCCAGAGCAGCAAAAAGCAGTGGCAACCCTACGGCCGCGCATTCGAAAAGGGAAACTCCCAGATCGCGACCGTTACTAGCAATCCGCATTAATGAACGTTTCTGTTAGTATCACCGTGACATTGAGGGAAGTTGTGACGTGGATCGTTGTGGTGCGATAAATGTCAGATCGAAGCGTGGTTTGACGCTAGACCCATCTCATGAAATGTATATGCAGGGTCCCTGAGTAAAGCATAGCCGCCGCGAGAATTTCCCCATCTGGAGTTAGTCAGGGCCAGAGCCGCATTGTCGAGGACGGCGAAGAGCTTTGATGAGAAGGCGATGTAGAGTTTTTGTTTGAACGCCGACTTGTAGAGCTGGTGGGAAGGAAGACAGGATGCTGAACCGTTGAGGAAGGTGGGTCTAGAGCTATCTCGGCGATATGTGCGTCATCGGGGTTAAGTCGGCACCTGGGCATCATCATCAAAGCTATCGCTATCATACCGAATGCTCAAGTACAATCTCAATAATCAACCCGGACTGAAGCCAGGCCTCAAGTTAAGTTAAAGGCACACTCTATTTCCCAAGTCGGCGCCATCGACATCTGAGACCTCCACCGCCTCCCCTCCGCCTTTCTCACCCACCCAAAGTCGGTCAGATGGAGAACATCAACATGTGCCGACCACGACCATCTGTGCCTGTCTTCAGAATTTCCGTCCTGTATCCCAAGCCGCGAGAAGCGGGCATTTGTCGTTCAATTTGATTTACCCATCTATTTGTGAAAGCACGCTGGAAGATATCAGTGCTCGCTCGAGCGCGACGCGACGCGACGCCGTCTACCGTCTACCGTCTACGCGATTACCGGACTTCGAGCCGGCGCCACGATTTGGAATGGCACCTCTTACACAAAAGCAACCAGCAGTGCCGACGCATGCATCACCTCTCACCCAATACTAACCCAAGGCGCAAATGCTGTTATTTCATCTGAACGCCTTCACCCTTCTCGTCCCCATACAACGGATCAGGAATATCGATTCCCCCTCCGCGCCCAAGCACATGCCCCAAACCGCGGGGGGTATAATCACAGTATCGACAAATCAACTTGTCTCGAATACTAATCGCGTAACCGATGGTTACACTGTACTCCACGTTCTGGGGCGGCTTATCTCAGCCGAGAACCAGGTTCGGCCACGAGAGCGGTGTTGGTCGCTGACGGGTAAGCGATTTGCCCACGCAATGAACAGTGAAATCCGGTCTTGGCTTGTATTGCATGGCTGGGCAGGGCGTTTGCGAGCTGCGATTGCACAGCTACCCTGATACAGGCTCTGGACGTTTCTGCACGTAGCTTTTCTTACACACTCGTAAAATTGAGAGGTCTCGAATGCTACCTCTGATCAGCGCAGAGAGCCTTGCCGATTCTCTGGTGGTATTGCCGGCACACTGGAATCAGGAACTGTCGGTCCAGAAGCCAGCGACACAGGCCGAACGAACACAGGCGTCGGACTTGTAAGCGCACGAATACGCGCCCTGAGCTCTTCCTCTTCCGCAGGATTACCGATAGTGATTCGGTCCCGAGCTCCGTCATCTGCATCTTCCTTGGCTGGAAAAAAGGCCCTCGTCGGCATCTCCAGGGTACTGATGCTGTCTCTACGGAATCGCAAGTCTCTGTCGATTTCCACGGCAGGGAGTCCGGGAAGCGAGCTGCGCGCCCCGTAGTAATAGTAAGGGCTGCGGGATTGACGGAAGCCGAGTATTCGGTTCAAGATACGTTTGAAGAGAGGTTGGATGGATGGTGCTGATGCGCAGATGATGGCTGTGTTGATCTCGACTTGGGACCTAGAGTGCGATCAGTAGCTGTCTCGGATCTACGTGCTGTGCGAGTTTTACTTACCAGAAGATGATGTAACCCCCATAGTACCGAGCGTGCAATCCGCTATTGGCCCAGAGGTTCAGCCCGCAAAGCCGTACTGCAGATGCTATCGGAATGAGAAGGCTTACAGCAAACACTGCTATGACGGATAGGCGTTTGGCTGTTCGCATGCGCAGTGAAAATAGAAGGGGCATGGGGAGAAGTAGAATGACGACGTCGGATGCGATACTCCAGCCTGCTTGCCAGTACAAAATGATCTTCAAGTCGAAACAGTGGATGGAGCCCCTGTCTCGCAATATAGCAGCGCCGAAAGCGACGGAAGGCTTTTTGGGACATTGGAAGGCGATAATAAAGATCAAGATGATCGTCACAGCGGTGACGATGACGATCGATATGTAGACTAGTCTTCGAAAGGTTCGTTGGGTTGCAAAGCCGAGGTAGACTGGAGGTGTAGGGATTAGATTGACGTGCATTTGGGCGACGTAGTCAAGGAATATACTTACAGACCAGTATTGAGAGCTTGATGAGACCCATTATGAACTGATAACCGATATGGTATGCGTACCCTTCTAACAGTCAGAATGATATTGTATTTGCCAACACAGCTACTTACATGTCGCTACAGCACCTAAGGCGTTGCGGTCCAATTTTAACTGCTCTGCTTTGACCTTGTGGTTTGCTTAGCATGTTGCTGTAGCACGTCCGATGCTTCAAAACACTTATCCTTACCTTTGATCTGACGCCTGGGTTATAATCAACCCCGGAACCAAATAAGAACTGATAATGGTTGCAGGCGCAAAGCCCCCAAGTGAAGACCCACGGTCGATTAGTATATGACAGTTCATAACCTGGTTTCAACTTACTAATGCCGTTGCCATTAAGTAGTCACTTAGATTAACCTTTCTGATGATCCATCCTCGCACGTAGAACCTGATATTGATGAGCACAATGGGACAAGGGTAGAACAACGAGTATAGAAAACGAACCGAACAGCGATCACTACTGTCGAGAGGGCCACCAGGACGAAAGCTGTGATTTCGATAGTGGGCCGCAGATCGTTTGGACTGAACATCTTGACTGCACCCATTCTTGCCCGGCATCGGAATAGTGACGTTGTAGTGGGAGTTGCAGTACGGAATGGACGTTTGCAAATGAGGGCATGGACGACCTGCCGTCAAGTGTACGATACGAAGTACCAAAACTCGTTTCGATGCCCGGCACGGGATGATGATGAATCGAAGGACTGGGAATACCCGTACACTTAGCGAGCCACGAGGTAAACCACGGGCTGGGGACTTGCGCTTTGGTAGCGCCACGATCATCTTGAATACCTAGTCGAGCAGGGCGTTTATCGGCATTCGCGAATCCGTATACCCCACGACCGGCAACCACCATAGGCGTCAGTATGTACCCATGTCATATCGGTATCTGTCAGATGGTGCATTTACTGTGATTAGTACCTTGTGCTCCCAGCTAGGACGTTGTATATTGGAGAAATGAAATGATGGAGAGCGATGTTGGCCAATCGATCAAGCTGCTGTGTACGTTCACGCTTCTGCTGAACTTCATGGCAATTTCCGGGAGGTGTACCACTTCTTCACGGAGTTCGGCTGTGCTGCTGAGCTGACACCGGCATCTACTGACTCCTGCGTGTCAGGTCATGCAGGCGCAGACGACAAACTTTGCAAAAGTGGTAGGCCAACCAGAATGGCGAAAGCCGATGCGGCGCAGTTGATGATGGCTCTCATCTCAACAAGGTTCTGGAGTGAGGTGCGATCGAACGTGTTCACGTGCTTTCTGCAGGTTTGTATTGGGCGCCCGATATCAACGTGATGGATGATGCCTGCAACTCGGGGGGTATGATGAGGATTTGACCATGCACTTAGCATATGCGTGAGGCGGGGACGGCTTGTGATGCTATGCCACCAAGGGATGATACCGTGTCTGGCCCCCCATAAATGTAATTACCCGTGGCTAGTCCGATGTTGGTGTTTGGCGGGTTCAGCCACTACGAAGCGAGTAGCCCCACGGCGCGGCTTGGAGCTGACTGGACGAGTTTGCCTTGCGAGTGCGTCAGAACCAAGCATGAACCGTGAGAAATTCTGCGTCCACGAGACTCGCCCGATTGTTGGAGCTTTGCCATAAACTGTCGACGAAAGGTCGAACTCTCGATCGGGAGCAGGGATGTTAGACATGGTAATCGAGGCCTGGTGAGCGATCACAAGAACTTGGTTCGACCACATGGAGGGGACCGCGGAGAAGAAAAGCGTGGAAGCATGATGGAAGCGCAGAGGTCATTCAACGTGAATGTCCCGCATGCATACGCATGGAGGGATCCGGAGAGCGACCAGGCGTGCCAATGAACTGTGCCGTCACCAAGCATAGAAGAGTGGCATTTCGATCAGCGAGCGGAAATGATGGTGAGCGTTTGATCTGAAACCTGAACGAGACTCGTCGCACGTTGAAAGGCGTTGTTGTTGGCGGGCATTGGCAAGGCATTGGACAGCGGGCGCGCGAGATGAGCTAGGGGAAGCGTTCTAGTCTCCCAGGCACATTCAGGGTCTTGGGCATACGTCAGCACGCCGTGATGATCAACAACCCAAAGCACGAGGAAGAGGAGATTGTCAACACAGACCTGCGCAGTGCTATACTACGTGCAAACTTCACTCATACAGTCTGATTGAATTCCTTGTCATTTTCCACCACTGAGCGTATTGATATCATTCACTGTAGCGCAAGAGAGCCCAAGGCCTGTTGATTAAAGGTCAAGGGTGTATCCCACTCGGCAACTTCCCTGAACTTGGAAAGCGACGATAGCCACCGCGTGACGACACAGGGACAGGTTTATTGCTTGCCATAGGCCCGACTCGCAGCTTCTTGTATAGGGCGCCCATCTCGCCTCTTGCGCAGTTTTCCACCTCGCGACACGAACAGAGCAGATATCACCATGAGCGCAACCAACACGGCAGCCGCAGCCCCTCAGCAGCCCAACCCGCCCGCATCCGTCACACCCGCATCGAGCGCGACCAAGTCGACCGACGATGGCAGCATCCTGAGCAAGGGAAAGAAGCTCCTGGGCCTAGGCAAGAAAAAGGATTCAGAGGCCGGTAAACAGCCAACAGAGAGCGCATCAACAACCACGACTCCGACACTGCTCCCCTCGCCCCCGATGTCACCGCCCGAGCAACGAGCATCGCCGCGAGGAAGCCCGCGCATGCTGCCCATTGGCGCATCTCCTGGTCGGCGCATCCGCTCTACGTCGCCCGGTCTTCACAGTCCCGCCTCGTCGCTCATCTTCGAGCGCAATGTACAGGAGCCCGAGCCCTCAGCCGACGTGCCTGCCCACATCAAGACGGAAGACCACATACCCCCTGCGCTGGATGCGACGTCACTGGCAATTACCGACAACCACCTCAACCCCGACGAGGTGGAGATTATAACACACACGGCGCATCAGCCAGCCGCCGTCGCAGTTGCGGGCAGCATAACCGACTCCCTGCACTCGCCACCTCTCCCTCACACAGAATCCGTGGCGTCCAGCCATGCTGACGTGCCAGACTCAGCACCCGGATACGGCTCGCTGGACACGGCGGATCCGCGGCGCTTGAGCTTCATTTCATTCGCAGACGTGGTGCAGGCAGAGCATGTTGAGCACGACAGGCAGGAAGTGTTGGGCGCCACGTCGACGGAGGCTCTGCAGTTTATGAGCCTCTCGTCGACAGCAAACCGATCGCCTTCGCCAGTGCGGTCTGCGGCGTCTTCGCCCCCAACCACAAGCGGAGCGGCTTCGCCCAAGCACGCGGATCTGTCGCGCACGCGGTCACCGGCGAGTCCTACGTCACCTGTCGTGCTCGGCAGCCCACACCCAGCGTCGGGCGAAGAGCTGCCAGTGCAAATTGAAACGATGCGACAGGCGCTGCGCAAGACGCACTCGGGCGACCTCAGCGGTGCGCGCTCGCAGCCATTGAGCGCGGCGAGTGTGGAGGAGAGCGCGGCTGACAAGCCCCCGTTCAAGTGAGGAGCATGGACATGGGAATGGGCTAATTTGATCTTGCAATGTTGGGAGGTTATACGCAGGCAATGGGGTTATTGGGAGGTTCAGATATCCACGAGGCGCCGTTTGCAGTAGTTGTTCGATACCAATGCGGAGAGAATGCTATGTTATATGTTGCGTGTTATCTTATGCTCTGATCTGCAGTCGTCTCCCCTGCATACATGTGGATTCTAGAATCGGTGAAGCAGATAGATGAGACGTCGGGCACAGGGACGTTGGGCACCCAAGCGCAGCTGGGTAGAGTCGTCAGCTGGCGTCGCGGTGCTTGGGCCGGGGCGCGGTGATTTAGCGATGCATCTCAGCGGCGCCAAGGCTGGGTGCTAGTCGTGGCCATGTTGGCTCTCGCTAGGGCTGGCGGTGGGCCTCTGACTACCTAACGACAGACCATTTTGCCCGCGCAACGAGGCCTGCGATGCGCCTCACGACACCAGACGCCAGTCCTGCCGCGCCCCCGCCGCCCTCGTCCGCCGTCACCGCACTCCCGCCAGCGCCACGGCTACCAGCTGCCAGAGCCGGGCCGCCTGTCGTGTGTCAATGAGCAGCAGACGACACCGCAGCGGTCCGCATCCATGGACCAGCAGACGCAGCAGCGACGCAGCCGGAGGGAGGTGAGCGCCTCCGAGGCCGCCCAGGGAGTCTACTCCCTCCACGAGCGCGACGACGTCCGCCATGCCCACACCATCCGCACCGTCACCCCCGACGACCCGCCGCCCTCGCAGACGACCACCACCTCGACGAACACGGCCACGGCCACGATCCCCGAGGACGGCCTGCCCGTGCAGACGTTCCAGTCCCCGCCCAACAGCCCCCGCTCCCACAACAGCCAGCTCAGTAACTCGCAGCGCACCGCCAACCCGCGCCAGTACGTCGCCCGCGCCTCGAGCGACTCCGAGTACCGCAATGCGCGCGAGCAGACACGGCCCCGGACCCGCACCCTCGAGGAGCGCAGCACCCGCGAGCGCTCGCCCTCGTCCGTCTTTGGCTCCGGCCGCCACCGCATCGGCTCCGTCGCCAGCAACCAGAGCAACTACCAGAGCCTCGAGGAGTCGGTCGTGACTTCCATCGGCCACATCTCCACCATCTCCCCGCCCCAGCAGCCGCCCCGGACCTCGAGCACCAACAGCCGCAGCCGCCTCACCAAGCAGCAGCAGCAACAGCAGGCGGCCGCCCACCGCTCCACCTCGCCCGTCCTCTCGCCCTCCAATGTCCCGCCCGACTCGTGGGTATCGCCGGTCCCGGCGTCCGACGCTAAGAAGCTCAAGGCCCTCATGCGCTCCACGTGCGGCAAGATGCAGGGTCTGCTGGCCTTCCGCCGCGGCGAACCAAACCCCTGGGGCCTGTCGTACTGCTACATCAACGACGAGGCCGGCAGCCTGGTCTACGAGCCCAAGAACGACACGTCGTACACCCGCACCCTTATACCCGATCTCCGCGGCTGCCATGTCAAGAGCGCATACGACGGCGAAGCCTACACGGCCTACATCCACGTCGTCGTCCACAACTCGAAGCTCGAAGTCCATCTGCGTCCGCCGACCCAGGAGGAGTTCGACTCGTGGTTCGCCGCCCTCTTGTGCTGGTCGCCCATGCGTCCCAAGGGCATCCAGAACAGGATGGCCAAGCCCCAGGCGCCCGTCATGATCGAGCGCCGCCTGCCAGACAGTCGGCGGCATTCCGAGGTGTCGCTCCTCAAAGACTCGCCCAAGAAGGAAGCGCCCATCATCAAAGTCGGCAAGATGATTTACTGGGACACTAGTGTGACATACAGCAGCAACACAGGCACCGCCAAGAACAATGGGCAAGGGGGACGCCCACAGGCGTACAGAGTCCAGAGCCACGGGTCCCGCCGCTGGAGAAGAGTGTCGTGCACGCTCCGTGAGAACGGAGAGCTCAAGCTCTACTCCGACACCGATGTCACCCTTGTTTCCACCGTTCAGCTTTCCCAGCTTTCCCGATGCGCCGTTCAGCGTTTGGATCCCTCCGTTTTGGATAACGAATTTTGCATTGCCATATATCCCCAGTATACCGCTGCTTCTTCTCCTGCATTAACAATCCTGCGTCCCATATTCCTATCGCTAGAGTCACGAGTTCTGTACGAGGTCTGGATAGTCCTCCTACGTGCCTTCACCGTTCCGCAACTATATGGCCCCAAGTCGCCGGACGCCATGACGGACGAGGGCACTTTGTCGCCGTCTTTCGGCACCCAAGACATGTTCCGCATGGAGAAATCACTGTTCGTGCGGGTCATTGAAGCGAAACTGATTCCGCCTGTAAGCCCCAAGGTCTCGGATAGCAACGGAACGACCCCGATACGACCGTCTTCGTCTGCCACAACCAATCCGGGTGGCTATCTCGTTGAAGTGCTGTTAGACGGAGAGACCCGTTCACGAACCACGGTCAAGAGCGAGGGCAACAATCCTTTCTGGAGAGAAGAGTTTGAATTCCTGGATCTACCTGCTCTACACACCGCTTCATTACTGCTGAAAAAGCGACCGCCGAGCTACAACCGCACCGAGAAGAGCGGTTTTGAGGCTACTAACTCCGACCCATATGTCTCCGAGGGTGGTTACGCCGGCATCTCTTTCGATCAGACTGTAGGAAAAACCGACATCTATCTGGACGACCTCGGCCCGAATCAAGAGATGGAGAAGTGGTGGCCGCTTATCAACATGTATGGAAACAGTGTCGGTGAGGTACTCGTCAAAGTCAGCAGCGAGGAATGCGCGATTCTCATGGCTCGCGACTACTATCCACTTTCGGAACTTCTTCACAGGTTTTCCAACGGAATAACACTGCAGATCGCCCAGATGATCCCGAACGAGCTCAGGAGATTATCAGAATATCTGTTGAACATCTTCCAGGTGTCCGGGGCAGCTGGCGAGTGGATTTGCGCGCTGGTTGAAGAAGAGATCGATGGCACATTGAAGGAGTCACCTGCTAGTCGGTTACGGTTCAGCAAAAGACTGGGATCAAGTGAATCGAACGAATCTTCGCTGGCCACCTTTGGTTCTGCGAGCGACCGCGAGCTCTTCGTTCGCGACATGGGCAACAATGCCAAACTGGAGGCCAATCTGCTCTTCCGCGGTAACACCTTACTTACGAAGTCACTGGATCTGCATATGAAGCGACTTGGGAAAGAGTACCTTGAGGAGACCCTGAGCGAGAAGTTGAGAGAGATCAACACTAAGGACCCTGATTGTGAGGTTGATCCAAACAAGGTCACTTCACAACATGAACTGGACCGGAACTGGAGACGGCTGATCAATTGTACTGAAGAAGTCTGGCGAGCCATCTACAACTCCGTGGCGAGGTGTCCACAGGAGCTGAGATTGATATTCAGGCATATCCGGGCCTGTGCTGACGACCGCTATGGAGACTACCTCCGGACGGTGCAGTACAGCAGTGTCTCTGGCTTCCTGTTCCTGCGCTTCTTCGTTCCAGCGGTGCTGAACCCGAAACTCTTTGGCTTACTGAAAGGTGCGAAGTTCTCCACTTCTGCTTCAACCATCTCGCTAACAGTCATCTAGATCACCCCAAGGTCAAAGCTCGAAGAACGTTCACGCTCATTGCAAAGTCACTGCAAGGTCTGGCGAACATGTCTTCATTTGGCACCAAAGAAGCATGGATGGAGCCCATGAACCAATTCCTCACCACGCATCGGCAAGAGTTCAAGAAGTATCTCGACGATATCTGCTCAATATCGACTACGTCGCAACCCGCACCACCGATACCACCATCGTACAGTACTCCGATTGCCATTCTTCATCGTCTGCCTCCGACGTTCAAAGAAGGGTTCCCATCATTACCATACCTCATCGATCATTCACGCAACTTTGCAATGCTAGTCAACCTCTGGCTAGACAACACACAGAAAAGTGCGCCTGACATACAAGCCACGGACGGTGATCTCCTCCGTTTCCACAACATCTGTCTGTCTCTAAGCGAGCGCACCAAGGATTGCCTGAACCGCGCTGAACCTGCCGAACGGCCGTCATCGTCACTGAGTGTGAAGTGGGAAGAGTTGGTGGAGCAGCTACAAGGGGCGCAAATCGACACGTCACGAGGTGCAGCAACGAGGAATCGTGGACCAATACTGGAAGAAGAGATGGAGGAAACCCCGCTATCTCCAGGCGGCGGCGATGACTATTCGTCTTCGTCTACCAGCACACCCATCACAATGCAGCCACCACCTCGGGCACGACATCAGCAAAATTCGAGCATCTCAGCATCTCAGAGCTCTCTGAAGAGCAACAGCTCGGCCACCATATCTTACACAAACCCCTTTGCGAAGAAACAATGGTCTGGCCAATACACGCCGTCAGGGAATGACTCAGTAAATGCCTCTCAGTCCGCGTCTGCTTCGGCCAGTGCATCAGCATCGGCAACCGAGGATACACCACCGGGGTCCAGCGATGGTCTTCACATGGCCCCTGCGCCTTCCTACCCGCAAGCCTTGACTACGACGACCACGACCACGATATCTACATCTACCTCTACACAGTCCTTCAACTACAGCAATCCAAACTCTCACATCAACCAACAAAGACCTGCCGCCGTGTCCACAAATTCGCTTGTCGGAAGACCACCTCGTTCAGCAGGCGGTCAGAGTATGGAAAACAGCGACAGCGGCAGTATCGCAGAAGAGGAGTACACAACCGCCCTCCCCGCCTTCTCCGAGAAAGCCACCAAAGAGAAGAAGGAACGCGGCTTCCGAGGCGTCCTCCCCTTCCAACGAAAAGGCAAGCGCAAGGACAAAGACAAGGAGAAAGAGGACAAAAAAGACAAGGAACGCGACAAGGAAAACCGCAAGGACAAAGGCAAAGACAAGGACCGCGACCGCGACCGCAGCGCCGAACGCGGAACCAGCGCCCTCGGCGGCCACCAGAGCTACAACGACAACATGGGCAGCATGCGCGGCAAACACACGACCCGCGGCGAAGACCGCGACGAGGAATTCTGACTCCATGGATGGTTTACCGAGAGTCCGCGCGCGATTGCTAGACGCGAAATCAAGAGGAGGAAGAGCGCGGGTGAACTTTTGGATAAAGCGAGTCCGTCGTAGTGATGTCTTGCTTTCAGCCACACCCTTTTTCCTTGCCTGTTTCTTCGAACCGGCTGCGAAGTCGATTGGAAAATACCAAAAAGCTAAAAGCTTGTACTACATACACGTAAACATATCGTGTTGCATCGCCTTGCGTTTTTTGGATGGGCTAGACGTCGATGCAACAAAAACGCTTGCATAGCATGGACATGGGCATACCACAACATAACAACAAAGGCGGAGGCTGGTTCTGGGACGACGTTTTTCACCTGAACCATGTTTACTACTCGCGACGAAAGTTTTGACGTTTTTACTTATGGCGCGTTAGAGCGATGACTTGTTTGTTTATCGTCTTGGTCTTGGGGTTCTGTTTTGATTCATTTAGATTTTCATTTCTAGGGGGTTGGCATGACAGGGTAGCCAGGAAGGTGATAAGGCATTTTAGGTCGGTCGACGGGATGAATGGGTTGACGAGGTACGTTTTTTCTTTTTGGGTGTACATAGCATTTGCAAAGTTTGGGGTTATGCATAGATATCAATGTGGTTGTTTGTCATGAACTTCTGTTCCACAATCTGTGAAGTGACTGTTGTGTTGGTGGTGACTACTTGTATGAAATGCTATCTATTACACCGAGGAATAAACTGGTATCTGTCCCTTTTCTCTACCACCAATCCTCCACTCCCTCTGCTTCGTCATGCTTCTCGTGATCAATATCACGTATACAACTCTCGCAGTCCTAATCGAAGTTGAAGGCATTCTGATAGACCTTCTTCTCCTTCTCCTTCCGCGCCTGCACCCTCTTCTTCACAACATCCAACTCCTTGACAATCGCCGCGTCGCCGGGCGCAAGCTTGAGCGCCGCATTCAGATCTGCCAACGCCTCGTCCTCGTTCTTCTTTCCTGCCTTGGCCTGCGCCCGCCTGAAGAGCGCCTTTGCCTTGTCCTTATCCGTGATACCCTCAATGTCCAGCGCCTTGGTCGCGCTCTCCGCCGCGTCACTATATGCACCCGTCTTGTTCTGCAACAGCGCACTGTTGGAGTAGAGGGAAATCTTCAGGGCCTGAAGTTTGGGCCAGAGGTCTGCGGGGTCGTCGTCGAGAGGGGCGGGGTACTCGTGGAGGTAGCGGATACCTTTTGCGTATTTGGTAATGCCTAGTTTGAGGTCGCCTTTCTTGAACGCGTCGTTGCCCATGTCCTTTAGCTTGGTAGCAATCTCGAGTATCTCCTCGCCTTTCCATTCGTCGTCGCTGCTGGCTTTCTGGTCTTCGGGGAAGTCTTCGTAGGGGTCGCCTGTTGCGTCCGAGATCTTTTCTGTCGCCTTGTCGTAGTCTTCGCCGGTGAGCTCGCCGCAGTCGATGATGGTCGCGTCGTGGAATGGCTTGTCGCCGCTCTGCGTCTTGAGGTTCTCGATCTGGCGCACGATGCTCTTGCCGTTGATGACTTCGCCGAAGACGACGTGCTTCTTGTCGAGGTGTGGTGTGGGGACCGTGGTTACGAAGAACTGGGAGCCGTTTGTTCCTGGGCCTGCGTTCGCCATACTAAGCAAGAACGGTTTGTCGTGCACCTTCTCGAAGTTCTCGTCTTCGAACTTCTCTCCATATATACTGCAGAGTTGAAGATGCCAAGTCAGTGTATGTCTCATATGCATTTCGTACGGCCACAGCTTACCTCTCACCACCTGTACCGTTGCCCTGTGTGAAGTCACCGCCTTGGATCATGAAGCCCTTGATGACGCGGTGGAAGCCCGAGTTCTTGTAGTGCAGCGGCTTGCCGGATGCGCCTTCGCCTTTCTCGCCGGTACATAGTGCGCGGAAGTTCTCGGCGGTCTTGGGAACGATGTCGCTGTACTAAAGGGTTGTTAGTTTCTGTGTTTGAGCGGATTGGATTGTATGCGCGTGCAAAGTATAGGAAGTTGGGGAACGTACGAGCTCGAAAGCAACACGGCCAGCTTTCACGCCGCCGATGGCGATGTCAAAGAAGACGCGGGGGCGCTCTGAAGCTTGTTAGCAAGACTCTCTTGGGCTCTCAAAGCCTATAGATAGGCTTGTGTTGAAGTTACTTACTCGTGTCAGTCATGATCGCAGAATCTATAATTGTTGCCAACGATGGGTATGTCGTAGTATGAGCGAAGGATATCAATGTTCAAACACTGAGGATATCGCCAGAGCTGCAGGAGTCGGAGTTTATGAGCGAGGCTGAAGAAAAGCACGGTGATGGCTGTCCAGAACTTTCTACGGAAGCTACAGCCTACAGCTTCATGCCGCGCCAAGCCCGCCTTTACACATCGGTGCGAGCATTGGCAGGCGCAACCAGGTTGGCTGGATTCTTTAAGAAGACTGTACTATATTTATGCAACAACATGGTTCGTCTTGACAGCATAATTACTGGTAAAGGAGCTTTCTTGAGCTTGTTGTATCTTGTAAACATTGACATGATGCTCGCGATGAGGGGCAACGCGGGGCAGTGACCGGGCTTCGTCTTAGCTACACTCCGAAAGCTACACGGCAAGCCTCAGCGCTAATCTCGCAAACATCACCCGAACGGTCAGAAGTACTGTCATGGCATATGCATCTTGATGTTATTAGACTCTCAGACGCTAATCTACTCCTCTTTGCTCACCGATCTCTTCCATTTCGAAAATAATAGTAAGCTCAAAAACGCCATTTACAACCAGGTATCCACGCGTATAATAATAGAAGCACTTTTCGAGCTGATGCCAACGCCAAAACATGTTCTCTATACGCACAGCGTTTATCGTCTTGCCGACATGGAGAAAGGGAGAGCTGTCGATACTAGCTCATTGTGTTCGTAGTGGTAGGTGAAACCACCCTGCAGTGTCCGTCGCAGCGCGTTCAGCCTCTGCAACTTCCACCACTTGTCGATTCTGACCTCGACATTCTTGTTGATCTTGACCTTCATCCTGCCCGCTCCGTAGGCCTTGCCAGTCTCTTCGTGAAGAGCAGTGGAATATGCGGGGCCGCGCGATGGCTTCTCAACCGAATTGCGGATGTCTGCGAAAGACGAGTGTAGTGCTTTGCGGTCCTTCTTGGATATGCGGCGTGTCGAAACGTTGGCGAGTTCATCGAGCGTGTGCATGAGCTGATCCTGTCGTCGCCAGACTGTGTAGCGCTTGACTAATCTCTCGCCGTCGCGGACGTGCTCTGGGTCGTCGGAGTCTGCCTCTTCCTGCACCTGTTCGTCCTCTTCTTGTGGAGTGAGAGACTTTTCGTAGAGGAGCGCAATATTTTCGCCTGCTGCAATTTGAACACCAGAGTCGGCACTCTCAAGCTGCTCGACAAAGGCTTCCATCGCAGCTTCCGTTTCCTCTTCCAGATCATCAATCTCGGTTGCGAGGAGACCCCACTCTTCCAAAGCAGCAATCACGACATTGCCCTCGTCCTGGGCGTCGATTGATGCGCCGTCTGACTCGATGATCTCAATGAAGAGGTTCATAATGTCCAGGATCTCATCGTCGCCGGCACCAGCAAAGAAGGCAGTTGTGCCGAGCGTGTGGATCGCGTTCACTTTGATGGCGACTGAGGAGGAGGATTGTATCGATCGCTTGAGTTGGTCGGAAACGTCGTCGTAGATGCTATCGGAATCGAGGGTTACGGCAGTGACAGCGAGTGCTGACGAGTGTTAATAGAGTCCTATCTCCAGTGTTCGCGCATGTACATACCTTTCAGGGCTTTGACGACCTCGGCCTCCGTCGTCTCCTGTCTGATGCTCTTAATCATCGACGAGACCAGCTCGTTTACATGTCCCTCAACCTCATCCCTCGCATAGCGGGCCATGAGTACGTGTGCGTAGGCATTCAGGCTTTCGGTGCGCCCCTCGGTGCTGCTGCGCTTGAGGTTGGTGATTTGCTCGATGCGCGTATTGAGCTCGGCCTTCCACGCGTCTTCGGGTATGTTGATATCTTCGCCGTTGAGTACATCGTCGATGGATGCTGTGCTGTGAGGATGTCAGTAGATGATCGCGCGCGGATGGCTAGACGCGATGATGTCACCGGTGCAGTCGCGATGTGGGGAAAACCAAAAAAGTTATGCGCAGACTGAAACTCACCTCCAAGCAGTTCCGTCGCTGAAGCCGTCTTCGTCTGAGGAGTCCTGGCGACTACGACTGGCGGCACGCGACTGTGCTGGCGAGCCCGCTGCCGACGTCGTCTTTGAGGCTGTCGTAGATACGACGCGCGAGCGGGCCTTGCGCGACATAGTCTTATGGCTCTCGAGAGCCTGTTTTCGGAGGTCGCGCATCTTGGGCTATGGCTGATAGAGTTCTGGTGAAACTATAATATATGCCTGTAGAGGCTGAAGTTTGCTCGGTGTGGCGGAACCAAGGTTGGACTGCGGGGAAAACAAGGTGAAGGCAGTTATTGAAATGGTAAAGACTCTGTGAACTCGATTGTGTAGGGATATAAGTGCGGTGTGAAAGACATGAGTGTGAGTCAGAGCAGAAGGCAACCAAATTTTAGGTTACAAAGGTACGAGGACGTTTGGTGGTGCAGGAAGCAACTTGCAAGTGTCAGATGTTCATCCATCCATACGACCTCTCCCGATTCCATGGCTGCCCAAAGTGCGCTAACCAAGACCTACGTCATTACAGTTCTGTCTTCTTCCAGACGACGTACCTAGGTTACTAATCTCCTTCCTACCTTGCGGCAATATCGAAGTATGTAGTGAATTAGCAATCACCATTATCCAGCAAACACCCAGCGCTTCGCGACGATCTTGTGTAAGCTAAATGGCCGCATTGCTGATTGGCTCTACGCTCTCCAAGGCTTTCGAGGTACCAAAGCACCTAGCTCACATGGCGGATACTTGGTCTTCACCTTGAAGGCCTGAACAACTAATTATACACTCGGAAGGAAGCCGCGCACAGTCATCAACGGACCGGTCGCGAGGGCGATGCACACAGCATCTCATCTACTGTGCGACCATCCCCAGCCCTACCTTGGCGTCACATTCCTCCGATGACCGATCAGGCCCTCTAAGACATGATTGAGGCTCAACTGTTGCGATGGGCGGCTCAACAATCGACCCGCCCAGCGTTGGAAATAGCTGCGGCGCAGACAGCGTTCGCGCAACCCACGACCGTTTGGTGCACCGCAGGATCTCTCGATGGATATGAATAGACAGCAGGATCACGGGGCCAAATGCCCCACGCCCGCCGTGTGTTGCAAGCGGCACAACCACGTGGAGTAGTCAGAACTGTGCCAGCGGATCGCTCCCCGCGGCTCGGGCTGAGACGTGTTGCTGGACCTCGACCTCAGCCTCGGGTTTAATCTCCATCTGGCAACCGATGCGCCGCGGACATAGGTGTTAGGGTTGGTAAGGGATGCGGCACAGAACCTTATCACAAGCTCAGTCGACTGTGCATACGTCTGCGAACTTGTGTGCTTTGGGTGAGTGAGCGTCTCGCTTCACCTGGCATCGGCTTATCTATGACAGCGGCAATGTTGGTCTCGGCACCACGGCACCCATGTTCTTAACCCCAGAACTTCACCATTAACGCAGTGCTTCTTGTGACCCGGCATCTCATTAAAGGACTGTGAACCGAACATACCCGTCACCGACGTAACGGTCGACGGCAACCAAGGCAGACGCCGCAACGTGGGAGATGAGGAAGCCTGCAAGGCTCATGCGGCACAGTACCAAGCCGCCACGCACGCAACCCCTTCCTTCGGGTTGAATGCACATCATTCATGCATCCTCATTGTTGGATTTCAAATACCCTGTTCCTTCCCCTTTGCATCGACGTCAGCTTGGTAAAGCGCACACGCACACACATACGCACAAGACAATGCGACCGCTATGGGGAGCTTGGACAGGGCAAGCGAGGCTTATGCGGCGCAGTCACCAACACACCTGTCTAGTCGACATACGGCAACTTATGGCGAGTCCGTAGGCAACCCGCATCTGGATCCTCCGCAATACGCGAGCAGGATCACGGGCAAGCATCAAGGATGTCAATCCTGCCTAGGCACCGTACAACGTTGTTGCAGCATCTCGAAGACACGATGTCACGATGTCCAAAGGCAACCTCCGCTGACTAACGTCTTTAGGCATCCAATGCGCGTAGAGAAAGGCAGGAAGTGTACCTGCCTAGACAGCGCTATCGTCGAAATAGCTGCTTGCGCAATCGAGATTGGTCTGCTCGTATAGACAATGTACAAGCTTACACTTTGTCTTGCCATCCGGCCCGATTGATCAACAACATCGTATCAACGAACAAAAAACTCTGCTATATATTCTGTTTGTAAAGCAAGCGACCAAGCTAGACAAAATCTAAAATAAATCAACAAACTCCCATAGCGCCTCTCAGGTTCTAGCCGTTTCTAGTCTCCCTAGCCTGAATCATGTATGTATATGCCCTGACCATGCGATGCTATGCAAAACGAAAATCAAACCAAGACTCTAAACAAACTGTGCAAACAATGCTATAACCAAAACGCAAATAAACGAGAGATCAATGCACAACCGCATACTCTAACCGAAACCCCATGCCATGTCGTCGTTTAAGCCTCACCGCCTGTGGAATGTCTCCGGGTCAGGGGCCGGTGCTGCAAACAAGTCTCCGGTGGTGCCACCAAGCAAGATGTCTTGTTCGGCAAGTTCCGCGTTTGTAAAGGAGAGGGGATGGCGTTGTAGTTGTTGCTGTTGTTGTGAATGATGCTGTGGTAGTGGTGGAGGCGGTTGTTGATGTAACGAAGAATGCAAGCCTTGCTCTTGCGGGACGTCCAGCCAAGATAAAGTTGTTGCAGAAGAAGAAGAAGCCGATGCAGTTTGAGCGCTCAGACGACTGATGCCTGCACTAGAACTTGCACCCCTGCTCCTACCACCCGCTCTATCACCTCTTCTCGACGGGCGTTTGGCGACCCTACCGCGAGTAACGGTAGTAGTACGACTTCCTGTCGACATCGTCGACGTCGTCGAAGTAATGGGTGCTCGTACAATCCCACTCCCACCACTTCGTACACGCTGACCAATTCTCCCCTCGCCCTGTTCTTGGCCCCCCGCCCCCTCCCACGTACCCTCGTCAACCCTACACCCCAATCAGCACCTCCTCTTTCTCATCC
>NW_026055553.1:0-65293 GCF_023757995.1 Alternaria metachromatica
TAATAATAATAAACTAGTTATTATTATTAATAATATAGCCTAGGTCTATACCTTCTTCTTCTATATTCTTTTAATAAAATAAAAGAATTAGTATTATAAAAATACTAAATTATTCTTAGAGTATTATTAATTACTTATTACTTAGAATAATTCTAGAATTTAGAATATATAGAAAATAGTAATAAAGCTAAATTTCTAATAGTAACTAAAGTAAAACTTTATTACTATAGATCTTTAATAATAAAGATAAAGTTATT
This sequence comes from Alternaria metachromatica, assembly GCF_023757995.1. NCBI lineage: Eukaryota > Fungi > Ascomycota > Dothideomycetes > Pleosporales > Pleosporaceae > Alternaria > Alternaria metachromatica. The sequence goes on from NW_026055553.1 coordinate 258, forward strand.
ATAGTAATAATAACTAAGATTATAGACTTTTATTTTTTAGATAATTAATAACTTAAAGAATTCTTTTTTTTTTTCTAAGAGAAATTACAAATACTAGTATATATAAAGTAGAACGCGTTTTTAAGGTGTCTTTCTATATATAGAATTTTAGTAAAATAGATTTTTTAAGCTTATTAAAGCTTTTAGCTAGTTTGCTTTTAAAATAATATATATAAGTAACTAACTACTCTCTAAATAGAGAAAATGTATATAGAACTCTATTATCTTATATTTCTATAAGTAGAGTAAGTAAGAACTAATACTAGTAAAAGTCTTAGCTAATACTATTATTTTATTAATATTAATAAGAAGTACTCTAGTTTCTTTCTTATTAATTATTAATAATAATAACTAAAAGCTTTTTTTCTTATTATTATAAAATAATAATAAGTACTTTTCTTTTTATTATTAATTATAATAGAGGCTAATTAACTACTAAATAAAGATTATAAATCTTTAAATAGCTTAAAGCTAAAAAGGTACTATTATAATAATAGATAAAAAGTATAAGTTAAACTATACAGTTCTAAAATAGATATTTTATTAATTCTAAAGAATAACTCTTTTAGAATAAATAAAAATCTTTTTCTTTTAAATATATTAATTACTTAGAACAAGTAATAATATAAATAAAATATGTTCTAACAAAGCTATAAGCGCCTAGCTAGGCTTATAACCTATAAAGAATAGATAGGTAATAAGAACTATTCTCTAATAATAGAATATAGCTTTATTAGAACAAAGTAGTTAAATACTATAATAAATAGTATAACTAATAAAGATTATAATAAAGTAATTGTAAAGTAGATAATAGGTAAAAAGTAATAATATTATTACTAGGTAAAGAATAACTATAGAGAATTACTATTTCTTTTATAGAAAATAGCTACTAGAATAATTATATAAATATCTACCTATTTCTGCCTAAAGATAAAGATTTATAATTAAATCTACTTAATTTCTAGATTTATAATCTAAGTCTACTAAATTCTTTTTATCTTCTTAAATTTATAATCTAGACTAGTACTAATTATATTAGTCTATATATTATATTGCATAAACTAATAATTAGTTTATTACTAGATCTTTTAGTAATTATAGAAAAAGAGATGAAAAAGATAAGAGTTATTATCTTACGTAATAATTCTAATAATAGCTAGGCTAAGATAAATAGAGGTATTTTAGAATTTTTTAGTATAGTAGATTAAAACTAGCTACTAAAATCTTAATTACGTAAGTAATTAAATTTACTAGAAATTTTTCTAATTTGTTAAGAAATAATAATAAGTGTAATCTTAACAAAGCTTAATAATAAAAAGATAATAATAACTAAGTTATTATAATCTTTACAAATTAATCTAGTATTATATACTAATATAAATACATTTTTATAATATCTTATCTTATAGAATATTATAGTTTTATTTAAGTACTAGAAATTAGAAATAAGCTATAAAGCTTAAAACTTATAAACTTTATATTTAAGTATAATAGAGGCTCTTAACCTAAACTCTCTAGTCTAAGTTAGAATAATCTATCTATATATACTTACTTAACTCTTAAGCTCTTAAGCTTACTAAGACTACATAGTATCTTAGGCGCCTACTACTTTAAGTAGTACTACTTAGCTAGTATCTTTATAATATATCTATATCTATATATCTACCTATATATCTACTTATATCTATACCTATATCTATATCTATATACTTATCTTATACGCTATCTTATGTACTATATAATATCTAATCACTTATATATACTATACGTATTATATTATATTTTATATATATACTAATATACTAAATATAGCTTTATATTTAGCTACTTTTATAGAAATACTATTATTAGTAATATTATAATACTATTACTATTACTATCTACTACTCTACTAAATAAATATAAATACCTATACTAATATAATACTTAACTAATATATTATACACGCCTTAGTACTTAAGTAAGAAGAAAATACTTTTCTAAATTATTCTACACCTTTAGCGCCTCTATAAATTCTACTTTAGTATTACTTATTTTCTACTAGCTAATCTAAATAATTTATACTTTTAGTAAATTATTCTACTTCTTTATAAATATATTCTTAGCGCCTTTTAGCTTACTTATCTTTTATTAGCTTACGCTACGTAGCTATATATATATATATATATACTTACTATATATTTACTTACTTTTTTATATTCTTAAAGAACTATCTTAATAGACTAAGCTATTTCTTAGAATTTAGCTTTAACGCGCTAGTTACCTACTTCTTATTATTTTTATTAACTTTAGCTACCTTTTTATACGTAACTATCTCTATACTTAAAAACTCTAAGTCTATCTTATTTATAATTTATATTAGGTAGCTTTTTAGATCTATATATATATAATTAGCTACTATATATATATATATATATGTACTATAGAATACTTACTAGTTATAACTAGATCTAAGATAAAAGAAGGTATTATCTTATTACTCTTTTATAGTTTATTTAATACTTTTAAATATTTAGAAATTTAGAGAATATTAAATATAGAATACTTCTTTTAGATTAAAGTTTTTATAAATATACTATACGCTTTTTACTACTACTCTCTTATAACTAAACTACTCTCTTAACTCTTATTCTTTAAGCATTTTCTTTATCTTTAGCTCTTTAGCTACTATACTCTAATAATATATATAACTTAAATTAACTTAGAATCTCTACTACGTTCTAGCTACCTAAATTATACTTACTACTTCTACACTTTCTATTCTATTTATAGCTACTATAATTACGCTTATAACTCTCTTCTTAAGTATAATAGTAAAGTAGAAATAGAGATAGATTATTACTATAACTTTATTACTATAGCTTTAGGTATATAGAAGTAGTAGTATTAACTTATTACTTAGTACTTAGTACTTAGTATTTAAGTTTATAATCTATTATATTATTATAATAAAGATATAACTATATAAATACTAGTAATAATTATATTTACCTATCTCTTTTTTCTTATTACTAATATACTCTACTAAACTTTTTATTTATCTTAATATCTATAATATTTTTAAATTCTCTATTATTATTCTTTACTATATATTATTAAAGTTAATTTTTATAAGCGCCTACGCGTGTCTATTTTTATTAGCTAATTTAATCTAAAAAGATTATTCTAGAAGATAAAAGAAAGTTCTTTTTTAATAAAAGAATAGTTTGTTATTAAGTAAAAATCTAAATTATAAGTAGTAATACTTTTAGCTTTAAGAGCTACTAATTCTAAAGAGATTAAAACTATTACTAGTACTTTAAAAAATAAATAACTAAAGGTTTTATCTACTTTTAGAAGTGTTATATTAAGTAAGCTAAGACTTAGAGTTTTAGTGCTACTACGTATAAAGTAGTTAAAGCTTCTAAATTCTTTAGATCTATAAAGTAGCTACTTTATAAATACTTTATTAAAGAATTATAATACTAAATATCTTATAAAAGAACTTTAAATAAACTAACTACTTTATATTATATATATATTACTAATAGCTATTTAGTTATTTATTTAGAACTAGTACTAGTCTTATATAATTTTATAATACTAAAAAAAAACTAAGTAAGTTTACTTTTACTAGTACAAAGCTTCTATTACTTTATTAAGTATACTAGTGTAGAAATATAAGTATAACGTAGTTAAGAAATATAGCATATAATTATAATATAGGTATATTATCTAAATATTTTATTTTATAGTAGGTAGTAGTATATATTCTTTTAAAAGTTTTAGTAATTAAAACTAAGCTATAGAGTTTAAAGCTTTCTAAGCTCTATAAACTTAGATTCTATAGAGAAAAGAAAATAAAAGAGTATATATTCTATATACTCTAATTCTAGAGGTATAGAGGCACTTAGAAGAGTATTTAGAAGTTATATATATATCTTATTACTCTCTAAAAGCTTTATATAGAAGTAGAAGGTAAAAAAAGCTATAACTATAGAGAAATAATAATAAATGTCTAAAAACTTAAGTATTTAAAGCTATTTCTAAAATAAGACTATAAAGTAGAAAGATAGAAAAGTATAGTAGTTTATAACTTTTAGTGTAAAGCTTCTATAAGAATTTAAGGTATCTATATAATACTTATATAATTACTAGTAACTTATATCTTATCTAAAATTACTTAAAAGTCTAGCTATATTAGTAGCTATATTACGTAACTACTACTTACTATTTATATTTAGTTTTATCTACTTACTTATTTATCTACATATGTTTTAATTATATTAATAAGTCTCTAGCTTTTACTACTACTTTCTATTCTTTAGAAGAATACTTATATTATTTTTAGGTAATTAAATATACTTTTTTCTAGCTTATTAGTCTAGTTACTACTATACTTAAATTTAAAAACTATTTTTTATTTCTTAGATAACTTTAAGTATTTTTAGCTTTTAGATTATAATTTAAAAATAAAGCTTTTTTAAATTATATCTACTTTTCTACTAATATAGGTACTACTAGTATTATACTATTAGTATATATACTACTTAGTATTCTTTAATACTTATATTTATTCTAAGTAAAGGCTTTTTTTCTTCTTCTTAATAGTAAAGTATGTAAATAGTATTTTTATCTAGAATAACTAATTAAAATAAGATATATTTAGATAGAAATAAGTATATAGTATAGTAGAGTAATAAAAAGAAAAAGATATTTAAAAAGTTATCTTTCTTAAAGCTATATATATTAATAACTATACTAGTTAGAACTAAGATTTTTAGTATTATAAAAAGCTAGAAACTTCTTCTTTAAGTTAATATTTTTAAAAATTTACTTAGTAAACTTAAACTAGCGTAACGTTACTAGTGTTTAAGTATACTAAAAAGCTCTACTCTTTTTAGTTTATATCTTTTTCTTTATAGTATAAATTTAGCTAAAATTAAAATATACTATTTTATATACTTAGATTTATAACTAGTTTAAATTAGAAGTTATTTTATTTATTATTATAATAGTTAAATTAAAAAGTTAATTTTTAAGCTTTTTATATTATAAGCTAGCTAGATTTAGTAACTAGTACTTAGTATACTAACCTCTAGCTCTTTTTACTACTTTATAATACTTAAGTAAGCTTTTAATATAGTTATTTATTAATTCTTATAGTATAGCTACCTACTCTTTTAGAATAGTAGTAAAAAATAATTTTACTACTTTTTTACTAGCTTTTACGTCTAAAGAGCTAGTAGGCCTTTTTACTAGCTTATTTTTTAGTAAACTCTAGATATTTCTTATAAAATTTAGATCTAAGCTATAAGTAGAATACTTAAAGAGAAAAATTCTATTTTTACTAAACTAATTAAAAATAGCTAAGGTTTTCTAGATCTTAGTATTATTATACTAAAATTTCTACTCTAAATAGAATAAGATATTAAGTTTTTAAATATTAAAATTCTTTTAAAAAATAATAAAAATTAACTAATTTATAGTTATTTAAAGCTAAAATTAAAAGAAAGCTTTCTTACTTCTTCTAAAAAGAGGTTTAACTATTAAAGCTAAAACTTCTTTTATATATTTTATATTTATAAAGCTTTAAAAGTCTTATAGAGTTCTAGTTATATATAACTTAGATCTTCTACTTATTTAAATAGCTCTTTAAATAAAGATAGTAATATTATAAGCTATAACTTAGTTAGTAAACTAGCTAAAAATAATTTAAAAAACTAAAAAAACACTAGATTTTCTAGACAATAATCTAGCTTATTTAGATTTTTTTTAAACTTACTAGTATTAGTTATAGAGACTTTTTTAGGCCTAGTTCTTTTATTTCTTCTTATTCTAATATATTCTTACCTAGCACTATAATTATACTATATTAAAGACTTCTCTAAAAATATAACTTTATTAAAGTTTATTTCTTTTATCTTTTCAATAGTCTTCTTAACGTATTATCTTTTAAATAAAGCTTTTTTGTTATTTAAAAGCTACTTTTTCTTAGTAGTATAAATAAAGTATTTCTCTACTCTTAATAGGCGTTATAGAGATCTAGTAAAGAAGTCTAAACTATTCTCTTTTAATATATATTAATTTATCTTTTTAGAACTATATTTTAAGTCTTTATTAACTACTTTAGTAGCTCTTTTAGAAACTTTTAAAGAGTAGTCTAGTTTAGACTTAAAAAGAGTAGTAAAAGTTTTTTTTTTCTTTTTAATATTTTCTAGAGCGTTTATAATTAACTTAGAAGACTTTTCTAGTATATTACTAATAGTACTAGTAAATAGTTATTACAAAGATAAAGTAGAAACTTATTTTTTAAATTTAAAAAGTTCTACTAATATAAAAAGAATATAGAGAAGAGAAAATTTAAATTAAAAAAGAGAAAAATATATAGAATAAGACTAAAAAAAGCTTACGTAATTTTAACGCCTTTTTTTAGTATACTTTTTTTTCTTTTAATTTTTTAAAATTATTTAGATAAGAAACTATAGTTAATATTCTACTTATATAAGTATTTTATAAGCTAGTATTATATTATTTCTTTTTAGAACTTTTTATACGCTAGTTAAAAAGTTATAGCTATATTAAACTAAGTCTTTTTTTTACTCTATATTTAATATTACTTTCTCTCTTATATATACTTACTAAGTAAGATTCTAAAGACGCTTACCTAAAAAGAAAGTTCTTAGCTTTCTAGAAAACTAAAAATCTTAGTTATAGCTAGTTTATTTAATAAGATATATAGCTTTAAAATAAGTAACTTTTTTTATATCTCTTTCTTTTTATTACTCTACTATATCTAATTTTCTAGATTAAACTTTCTAAGAAGAATTATATCTAAGAAAGTTACTATTATATTATTTAAGTTACTATATTATCTTTATACTTTATACTATAAAGTATTAAAAGCTATAATATTATTAGTAATATTAACTTTATAAAGAACTAAGCTTATTAGTAGTACTAAGAAACTATTATTTAAACTAAGTACTTAAAAGTTAAAAGTACTTACTAAGAAAGTAATTATAAAGAAAAAAGTTAATCTTTATATTTATATAGTAATAGTAGTATTAGTATTAAGTTTAAAAAGTATATTAAGGTATCTAGCTAAGTATCTAGCTAAGTATTTAGATTCTATAGAGTAGTAAAAAGTTCTTTAGAATAAAGAGCTACTAGGTAAAGAAAAAAAAATAAAAAATAAAAATTTCCTCTATATATAAAGCATTTTATAATCTCTCTTAGTCTACTATTCTTTATACTATAGTCTACTTATATATATATTATATTAGATTTTATAGTAGTATAGATTAATAATATTTAAGTTCTAAAGTTTACTTATATAGTATCTCTACCTACTTAGCTCTATAGCTTAAATCTATCTATTTAGTTTTATAGCTAAGAAAAAGACTATACTATATAACGCTTTAAATTTAACTCTAACCTTTACACTTTTAACAAAAATCTTTACTAAGTGCTTTTTTCTAAGAAAGCTCTTATATTAGAAATAAAAATATTTCTATTCTTCTATAGATTTATAGCTTACTTAATAGTACTTTTAAGTCTACTTCTAACTATACTATAAAAAACGTTTTTACTATTACTTTTTATAAGTATATTATTATTATAAAAGTACTAAATTTATAGTAACTATTATAAAAGAGTTTTATTAACTATAATAGCTATATAAAGTAAGTATAAGATACTTTAAAAATATACTTATATTAAAATTACTAAAAGAGTTACTAAATATATTTTATTACTTTACTTTATATTAATATCTTATTAAAATAGTTTACTTATTTAATAGTAAGACTCTAATTAAGAAATAGAAAAGACTAGAAGCTAGATTTTTCTAGTAATTAGTCTTAGTAATAATATACTTAGTTTTTTTTAGTACTTTTAAATAACTTAAGAAAGCTAAATCTTACTAATACAAATATTATTTCTTAATTTAAAATAAATATTATTCTAGAAGAGCTTCTTAGAAATAGTAGTCTATAGTATACTATTATAGTAGCTACTATATAAAAAGTAATAAGCTTATTATTACTTAGCTTAAGTATATTAGAATTTAGAATATTTAGCTATAGTAGAAATATACTATAATATTATCTTAAGTTTAGTTTTTAGAGACTATAATTTTACTAGTAAATAAATAAACTAAATTACTTACTTAGTAAAATTTTAAAAAGTAAATATAGTTTCTTAACTTATAGAATTTTTAAAAATTTATTTTTTAAGACTATATTAGGTAAAGAGATATAATATTAACTATTAATATATAAGCTAATTATTTTAAAGCTAAGTCTTTATTACTCTAAATAGCGTCTAGTTAAAAGAATATAACTTGTAAATTAATATAAGTAAAAGTAGATAAATTACTAAAATATTCTTACTAGTTTTAAGCTAGATATCTACTAACTTTCTTCTTATACTAACTACTAAGATTGTAACTACCTTTTTAGCTTTTTTTATAGTTCTTAAGCTTAGTATAGATATAAGTCTTCTAGGTAGTATAAGCTTATATATTAGCTATAAACTCTAAGTAATAATATTAAATTTTAAGCTTTTATAACTTATATTTAGACTTTTTAATCTAATACTAAATAGAGTATCTAACTTTGTTACTTAGAATACTAAATATTAAGCTATTAGCTAAATATTAGTTAAATTAAAAAAACTAGAACTAAGAAATTTATAGCTAGAACTAATATTTATACTATAGTATCTAATACTAATTCTATAGATTTTAATACTAAGTGTATAATAGCTATAGCTAGACCTAAGATAGCTAATACTAGATTTAAGATATTAGCTATTATAGAGTCTAAGTCTATAGCTAATATATTTTATACTAAGTAGGATTCTAAGATTTCTATATATTATACTAAGTAAAGAATAAAAGTAGTAGTATAAACTTAAAAATATATATAATAATATCTCTTATACTTTTACCTAGTATTACTTATAAAGTATAGAAGATATTTAATTTAGAGTTATTAAAATCTATAAGTAAGAAAGTTCTTAAGTCTTTCTTAATTAAAAACTTAAAAGTTTTCTTTAATACCTTAGTTTAACTCTAAGATTTAGTCTAATACTTCTACTTTTCTAGTTATAAGAGCTCTTAACCTAGACCTTCTAGTCTAAGTTAGAATAACCTATCTATATATATCTACTTAACGTTTAAGCTCTTAAGTCTACTAAGACTACATAGCGCCTTAGGCGCCTACTATCTTAAGTAGCGCTACTTAGCTAGTACTTTTTTAATATATCTATACTAATACTTGTATTTACCTACTATATACTTACCTTACATACTATCTTATATACTACGTAATTACTATATACTATATATATTATATTTTATTATACGTATATACTTATATACTAAATATAGCTTTATATTTAGCTACTTTTATAAAAATACTATTACTAGTAATACTATAATACTATTACTATTACTATTATATATAAACACTCTACTATCTATATATTAATACTTATACTAATATAAGACCTAGCTAATATATTATACTACGTATCTAATAGGCGCTTTTAAATTCTATAAGTATAGCTTTAATTTATATTATACTTTTATTACTACTACTTAATTTTTATAAATATCTTTTATTTTCTTTTTATTCTTTCTAAACTTATTATTTTTCTTATTCTTTTTAAAAGGTACTTACTCTCTTAGATCTTTTAACTTTTAAAGCTACTCTTTTTTTAATATATTAGTAATTTCTCTATATATATAATTAGCTATAAACTATTATATATATATATATATATACTTTACGCGCTAAGATCTTTAATAAACTTACTAAATAACGTAATAATATCTTTATTTAATATCTTACGTAACTACCTCTTATAGTTTATACTTATATACTTCTACTTCTTAATAGTCTTAGTATTTAAATTTATAAAACCTAATACTTATATAGACTAGTATCTCTCTATATTTAATTAGTAACTATATATATATATATTAATATACTTATAATACTTACTAGCTTTTTAGAGTAGTTTTATAGAAATATTTTATATACTTTAGCTTATATATATATTTTTTACTTTATTAGAATATATTTAAGAATACTTTCTCTTAAATAAAGTTCTTTTAAAGTATACCTTTTACTACTATACTATTATAACTATACTCTTAATTAGCTTTTTACTTTTAGCTTTTTAGCTACTATAGTGTAATATATAACTTAAATTAATTTAAATCTCTACTACGTTTTAGCTACTTAACTTATACTTATTATACTTATACTTTCTATTCTATTTATAGCTACTATTATTAGGTATTTATAATATATTATAGTACTTCTAATAATCTTTACCTTAGTATTAAGTTTGTAAAGAATAAAATAGTAAAAGAATATTTAAAAAAATTATTCTAATACTAAAATAAGATATATACTACTATAATTATAAAAAAGTAATAATTAAGTATAGAATAATTAAAGCTCTTATAAAAAGCAAACTTTATAAATCTAAATATAGTAACTATAATAAGAAGAAAAAGCGTAAAAATAGTAAATACTAGAAAAATAAGCTTACTATTTAATATAGAGCTTATAAAGTTATTTAGAAAGTTAATTAAGAATATTTAGATATAAAAGATATATAGATATATATAGAGTATAGAAGTAAGTACTAATAATATAGAGAGATATAGAATATCTTTATAAGTATAAAGCTCTAAAATTAAAAATTCTAGTAAAGTATATTATAGATATTATTAATCTAAATAGTAAAACTAAAAGTAAAAGTAAAGTAAGTAAAAAAAAAAAAGTAATTTATAAGAAGTAGTAAAAGACTATAGAAAATTAAAATAGTTTAGTATTATACTAAAGTATTAAAGTAGCTATAAAACGCGTAGTATAAAATTTTTATTTAGTATTATATTAGAAGAAATATTTATATAATAGAGTAAGTATTTATATTAAAAGTAATAGTATTATAATATAACTAGTAATAATATTTCTTTAAGAGTAAGTAAATATAAAGCTATATTTAGTATATTAGTATATATAAATAATATACTATACTACGTATTATATATATAAGAAATTAGACATTATATAGCATATAAGGTAGTGCGTAAAATAGATATATAGTAAATAAATATAAGTTAAAATAGAAATATAAGTATATATATCTTATAAAGGTACTACCTAGATAACTATTCTAAGTAATAGATGTTTAAGATAATATATAGCTTTAGTAGACTTAATAGCTCTAAAGCTATATTAAGTAAGCGTTTGTAAGTAGGTTATTTTAATTTAGACTAGAAGGTTTAAATTAGAGTCTAAGTATAAGTTAAGTAGCTAGAATATTATAGATTTTCTAAATAAATTTTATTTTATTTTAATATAGCGTAGTAGCTAGAAAGCTAAGAAGAGAAAAGCTTTAAGAAAGAAATAGGTATAAGAGTATAGTTATAAAGATAAGATAATTAAAAGTATACTTTAAATAAACTCTATTTAGTATAAGAAAATATATTCTTAAATTATCTATTAGAAGTAAGAAATAGGTAAATAAGCTATAGTATGTAGCTAATTTCTATAAAACTATTTTAGAACGCTAGTAAGTCTTATAAACCTAATAATATATATATATATATATCTAGGCGCTAATTTTAAATAGAAAAAACTAATAAACAAAGATTTATATATAAGCTTTAATAAGTAGTAGATTCTATAAATCTAGTTATTAAATCTATTAGAAAGTAAAAGAAAGTAAAGTTATAAAGTTATAAGAGAAAAGTAAATAATTAATAAAATATAGAAGTTATAATATTACTTAAGTAGTTTCTTTAGAATACTAAAGCGTAAGATATATAAGTATAGTAAGTAAAGTAAATAGTAGTAAGAAATTAAAGCTAATATTAGATAAAGATAAAATATAATAAGAGCTTTATAAGTAAGTAGCTAAATTAGCTATAGAAGCTAGTAGAAAAAGTATCTAGAATCTTAATTTAAAGTGTAGTAGTATATTTCTTAATAAAAATAAAATAACTCTTAGATAATAAATCTAAATAAATAATATAAAGGCGTAAAATCTTTTAGTATTATTTTTTAGTTATCTAAGAGCTAAGGTACGTAGTATAATCTTTTAAATAAGTATTATATTAGTATAGTTATTTAGATAGAAAGAGCAAAGTATTTATAAAGAATAATACTAGTAATAGTATTATAAAACTACTAGTAATAGTATTATAAAACTACTAGTAATAGTGTACTAGTACACAAGGTGTTCTTAGATAAATCGGATCTTTAACAACCTAAGGATTACCTAGAGAAAGAATGTCTTTTAATAAGAGCTCTTTAGAATTATCTTATTATCTACTATCTTATCTTTTACTTATACTTTTTAGTATTAGACTCTTGTATAATACTTTAGACAATAGAATCTCTATATAATAGAACTCTTTTCTACTAAACTAACGTCTACATACTTTCTTACCTATACTAATTACTTTACGTTCTTGTAGTAATATATTTTTATACTCTCTAACACTTGTATAAATAGCGAAGCCTATAGAGATGTATTCTACTACGTAGTATAAGAAGTAGTTAGTATACGTTAATACAACGCACACAGTAACAACAACTACAATAGACGTAATAAGTATAGACTTAGCTCTTTTCTTTAGGTTAGCTAGAACTACAATAGTAGTTGTGTTTAGGCTAACTACGTTCTTACTACTAAGTAATATTAGATAAGATAATCGCGCGGACAAAGCAACTACTTAGAAACACTAGAAAACACTAATTTAACTAATACCTAGAACAGTAACATTAGAAGTACAATAAAATGCTAAGCTAGCTAGGTTAATATAACACTATAATAGTATATTTAGAACGCACACTAGTGCAGAACTATAGTTTAATAGAACTAACAACCTAATAGAGTATTATAGTAAGTAAAACGCTAAGCTGTGCTAACTATAAAGGTATTTAGAAAGTACCCTCTGCTATTAGGCAGAGAGTATTAAACACTATTAAGTATTTAGAACTTATCTTTTAATTATACAATCTCTATAGTACAACATCTATTTAGTATTTAAGCTATTAAGTAAAGAAGTATTAGCTTCTTTATAAGTTATTTAGAACTATAACAACTATTAAAGAAATAGAAGAAGCGTAAGGCGTTAAGAGATCTAGCAATTTTCTCTTCTAAGCATTTATCTACTACTTCTTTAACTACTTTAACACTAAAGACACTAACCTCTAAAACTATCTCTAAAGTAGAGAGTACATTATTGTTTGTAATAGCAACTAACAGTGTAGTCTCTATAGTTCGCTCTAGACACGCTACTCTAGTCTTTACTAGTAATAATATTACTAAGTTTCTTAAAGACTATAACTAATAAGCTAACAACAGAGACCTCTCTAATAAGATAAGAGTCTCTATTCTTCTAGATTATATTAGCAATAAGAATTGCTCTATTACTTATATTATTAAGCTCTTTGCTAGTTATAAGAAGAAGAACTAGGCTAAGCTTAAGGCAAATATAAAGAAATACTAGGCAGATAAAAACACTACTATTAAGATAGGCAAGCGCTTATACTTGTAAGCTTTTATCTACAAGTGTATAAATAATCTACCTAGCCTTACTAAGTATTACACTTACTTCTACGTAATAGTAGAAGCCTACGTCGCTAATAAGCAAGTTCTATAGAAGAAACTTAGCTTTCTCTTCTACTATAGACTTTTAAAGTATAATAAGTAGATAGTTACTTTTATAATACCTAACGCTTCTAAAGGTAATAATTAGGTAGAGTACTATGTAGACAAGATCTACACCTTTCTTAAGAAATACTATAGAAAGAACAGCGCTATTAATAATATATATACCTAGAAACGCAGTAGTATAGATACTAAGATAATACATATTATACTTACTAATAAGCGCGCTACCTTTAACCTAGAGAAGGTAAAGAGCGTTATTACTAATCTTAAAAAGTAATAGAAGAAGCAAGAATCTCTACTTTCTTCTAATATAGATTTTAAAGTAAAGTAACTTATAACTTTACTAAATAGACTAAGACTTAACACAGATATAGTTTATTTCTTTATAGCCTACTTATTAGTTACTCTAATCTTTAAGAACTTCTATAATACTCTATACTTTATAGGCTATATAACTAAGAAAGAGCCCCTTATTAAGAGAAATAATAGTTCTTTTATTACTAAAGCACCTAGAAATATAGCTTCTAAGAGAGGAACTATTTAGTATAGAAAGGCTAAGTACACTAATACTTGCTACATGTGTAACAAGAAGAGTTATAAGATCGCTAATTGTAAACTTTACAACAACCTCTATAACCTAGGTTAGATTAGTTACTATTAGAATAATAAGCGTAAGCAAGAAATGTACTATTTTAGCCTGCTCTATAATTACCTTAATTAAATCTCTAGTACTTCTCTATTAACCTATAAGCTTAAATAGCTTAGGTCTAAGATTAAGAAGTATTTTAATGTTACTAATAACATAACAGAATAGCCTACATATAGTGTTCTTTCTAAGAAGTTTAAGAGAGACTCTTACTCTAAGTATATTCTTAAGCAATTAAACGCAGCTAATATAATTACCTACTTAGACTATTACGTTAATTATAAGAACGCTTAATAGTAGTTTATTTAGTTTTAGAAAAGTATTAAGTACTCTAAGTAGGCCTAGCTACTTAATAACATTAATTCTAATAGTATTATTATTAGTAGCGAGAACACTACGTTTCTCTACAGCGCTAAAGGCAATGCTATTAGACGCCTAAATAAGAGTATTCTTAACAACTCTAATTAAGTTTGCAATAGCTATATTAAGAAAAGAGGTAGACTCTCTAAGTAGTTGCAGAGCTCTTAGCTGTTGCTTAAGAAGAATATAATTAGATAGGTTTCTAACTTATAGGCGTTAGACACTACTATAATACTAGAGAATAGTTAGTTAGAACAGCTATTTCTTCTATAAGCTTCTAACACACTATTCGCAGTTATGCGTCTATCTACTAATATCTATATTAATAATAATATATTAGCTAATTCTAGATATTTATTACAAGGCTATAAGAAGAAGGTAGTTAAGTTCTTAAACGCTCTTTCTAACCTAGAACTTAAGAAGCTTATTAAAGGGCAACCTAATCGCATTGCAACAGCGCTTCTAAGTTAGAAAGTATAAGAAGTAATAGTTTCTAACCTAATTAGTTAGAATAATATTACTAATTAATTACGCAATCTTCTAAAAAAGAATAGTGTTAGTGTAGATAGTGTTAGAATAGTAAATAGCTTTAAGGCTAGCTGCGCTATAGATTTTAGGTAGGCCTTATTTTTACCTAAAATCTATGCGCTCTTCTACGCATCTATACTCTACTATTACGCCTTCTATAAATACCTATTATAACTTCTACTAACTATATAGTTACGTTAATATAATACTAACACTTTCTGTAACACTATTAATATATACTACTTAAATACGCAAACTTAATATAAAGTTACTAGTTATAGTAACTTATAAAGCAACACTCTTAACTATATACCTACTAAGGTAGTACGTAGAGTATAGAGACGCGCTAGACACGCGTTTATCTAGATAAACCTACTAAAGGCCTAGGTTTATATTTATAGCAATTCTGTTAAATACCTTATTAATACAAACGCGTAGATAAATATTCTTTACCTTAGCGCAGCGCGCGCGCTAAAGATACTATATAAACACTAGATATAGAAGCTTAGCAACCTACTATAAGAAGTTACCTCTGCTAATAGTAGCTATAAACTATTTATTAGTACTATATTTAATGTCTTTGTGCGTATTAGCACTATAGTTATTTACACTACCTTCTGCATTATTATAAACCTTATACGCTTAGCTATACTTAGAGAACTATAGTGTACGGCGTTATATATTAGAATATAATACAACGCATTTAGTAGAGTGTAATATTAGATTTAGTCTAAAGATAGAACTAAGTTAGTTTTCTTTATTGCCTTAGACTCTAAGCCTACACACCTATTCTCTACTATAGACTATAAATAGAGAGATAAGAATAATAATACTATAGAACACGTATAAGTTAGCATAATAACTAACTTTACTTTAGAGCTGTTCTAAGATCTTTCTATAGTTTAGTATCTACACTAAGGCGCGTAGTGTAACCTAACGTACAGTTTTAGGTAATATAACATACTATTTCTAGTAAGCATCTAATAGATATAAAGAAGGTAGATGCGCTCTCTCTTTAATAATAGCGCAGAGGCACCTTAGGTAGATAAGAATACTAAGCTAATTGTTTAGCATAAATAGAAGCTTACTAAGTACACTATTATATATAAGATTAACTATAAGAAGATACTTAATTACGCGCGCAGAACTTATTAGTAACTAGAGGTTGCTACCTTATATAAGACTATAGATAAGAAGATTTAACCTATTAACGTTTCTTAAGTAGATAAGCTAATAGAGTTTAGATAGAAAGACTAGAAGAAACAAGCTATTTAGCGTTAATAACTCTGCCTATCTATTTATAAACTAGACCTAGAGCTATATAATAATATATTTAAACTATAATACACTATATTTCTATAAGAAACTTGCCTTACACCTAAGAGACTAGCTAACCTTTACATTAGATTATAAATTATATAAGAAGAGAGAGATCTCTTTATCTAGATACTCTATAACAGAGAAGCAGCTTTGTTATAGAAATTTACTAAATCTAGTAGAATATACTCTAACGTATACCTACTATATAAGATCTATATAGTTAAATACAAAGCTTAGTAAGTGTAAGGCTTTACTATTTCTAAGAAGCTTAAGCAGATTATAGTAGATATAGCTAATGCTTATCTTAATAGAGGTACTTAGAAACGCTATAATAGTTAGTATTATAACCTATAGTACTTAGTTTCTAAGAAGAATAGAGAAGCTTAATAGATCTCTAATACGTAAAAGATTAATGCTGTTAGCATACGCAATACAAACTTACTACTAATAGTAGATAAGTTCTCTAAACGCTTTACTAGATGTCTTATTAACTCTCTTATAGATCTCTATTCTAGTTATAATTAGATTACTCTTTACACTGCAAGCTAGGACATAACAGCCTTTTAGACACTAGTTAGTCTTCTTTATTTATATACTATAGTTATAGAAGCAACTAACTTAGTTATAGTATTCTAGCGCGTTATAATAAAGATTCTTAAGAACTATTAGCTAAACACTATAGTGTTTATTAATAACATTACTTATAGAGGTTCTAAGACAGACTATAGTAGTAAGATAGCTATACCTAGTGTTTATTACTACGTCTATAAATATATTCTCTAACTTAACTACGTTCTTGCAGACGTTAAGCGCGCAGAAGAGATAGTCTCTAGTAAGAAGTACTACTTTCTTATAGAACGTCTAGAGGTTATTAGCTATAAGATTAGCTCTAAAGAACGCTATTCTAATAGTAAGAAGGTTTAGAAGCTTTTAGACTAGCTACCTTACTATAATATACGTAATATTTACTCTTTTCTTAGGCTATATGTCTACTACTGCATCTAGGTAAAAGAATTTACTACTATTACTAAGCCTCTCTTCTATCTTCTTTATAAGAATGTAAAGTATAAGTAGAGTCTAGATTAGAATTAAGTAATGTACACACTTAAATACGCTATATACTTAGCACTAGCGCTAGTAAGCCTTAACTACTTAGATATATTAAAATACAAGGTCTTTCTTATAACTAACGCTAGTTAGAATAAAGAAGAAGCTTGTCTTAAATAGCTACAGGCTAATAGCAGACGCTATTCTATTTAATTTAAAAGTACACTCTAGTTAGTAAGAGAACGTCTTTAGCATTCTACTAAGTTAGAATGTAAGGTAGTGCTTTAGGCTTTAAAGAAGTTTTATATATACTTATATAGAATACACTTTACTATTAAAACTAATACTATAACACTTATTACCTAGCTTAATTACTCTTCTACTAATAACCTAGAATTAGTTATAAATTAGTAGATCTCTACTATTCTTCTTTAGAACTTTAATATTGTCTACGTCTCTAGAAAAAAGAACGTTGTTGCAGACGCTCTCTCTTGCTACTCTAAACCTAATAATTAGGTTCTACTAGAAGAACCTAAGAATAATCTTAAGAAGTTTATTAACTATATAATTAGAAGTATAGAAGAAGAGCTACTACCTATTAGAGCGGCCTAGGTACTTAAGCATAAGTATTCTAAGTAATCTAAATAAGTTACCTAGTTTCTTATTAACCTTAAGGTTTCTAAGAGTATAACACTAAAAGAGCTTTACGTATAGAAGAAGAGAGCTCTAAACTTCTTTATGCGCAATTGCGCGCTCTTCTATAAGACCTTAAGAAACGTAGCTATACACTACGTTATTAATAACACTAATATCTACTTACAAACTATATAGTTAATATATAAGACTATTAGCTATTACAGAACTAACACTATATACTCTATACTCTTCTAATGTTACTAGTAGCCTAATATATACAAAGACATTTAAGAAAGAATTTAGCGTTATTCTAAATACTAGCTTTACTTCTTAAAGAGAAAAGTTAATATATTAACTAATACGTATAGCTTTGCAATCTAGAAGTTAGTTATAATTAATATAGTTTACATGCCTTACTGCTAAGGTAAGAAGTATCTTGTTATTACTAGAGAATACTTAAGTAGATAGCTAGAGGCTAGAGCGCTTTCTAATAATAAGTCTAGTACTATTACTAAGTTTATTTATAAGAATATTATCTATTAATAGAGTATAATACGCAAGCTCTTAGTTAATAGTAGGCTAGACTTCGCTAAGGTAGTAAAGTATCTTACAGCTAACTATAAGATTAAGCGCATCTAGTTATTCTTACACAACCTATAGACTATAGGTAAGATTAAGAGTAGATACAAGCCTATTGTTAATACTCTTACTAAGCTATTAGGCTTATAGGTAAATAACTTACCTACTATTCTTCTTGCTAACTGCATTTCTACTTAGTCTTAGACAGGCTATTTACTATACTAGTTAATTACTAGACAAAACCTAGTTCTTCTATTAGAATTAGAGCTTCTAACATAGTAGACTCTTTTATTCTAAGAAGTAAAGAATTGCGCATAACTTCTAGTAATACGCGTAATATAATTAGACCTCTAGAACTAATTTACTAAAGATACTATTACCTATACTAATTAACTACGTTAAGCTAAGAAGAATTATTAGAATAACACTAAGAAGATACGCCGCAAGAAGCTTTAACTTAGTAACCTAGTTCTTCTATAGAACTCTGTACAGAAGATTAATATATCTAGAGATAAGAAGCTTAACGCTAGGTAGATAGGTCTGTATTACATTTAACAGCTATAGCTAGAGTAAGACACCTATTAGATTAAGAATCTTAATAGAACGCTACTTCTATACACTATTTCTAGCAAGAGGCTAAAGCTCTTTCGCTAACAAACACTAGAAGACATTACTAAGCAATATTGTAGCTAGATAAAGCTCTATAACCTAGATAACTAAAAGAACACTAATATCTCTACTAACGTGCCGACTAGCTCTTAGAGCTATTAACAATAATAAGAAAGATAGCTAGAACACCTCTTTCTAACTACAACTTAAGAAAGAGAAGGCAAGTAACGCTCTAAGACTTATTAGCTAGCTAAGTATTCTTCTAAGGCTTACTAGCTAGCTAAGTGTAGTTATTACTAAGCGCCTTATAGAAGAAGAACAGAAAGCATTTAGACTAGACTTTGTTTCTTTCTCTAATTCTAATACATTATTAGCATTAGATAGAGAAAGAGCTTAGGCTATAGAATAGCCTTTACTTAAGAAAGAGAAGAGAAAGCCTACTATAGGCTCTCTTGTCTAAAAGCCTCTTTAATAATACATAGTCTACTATTACTAAGTATTTAAAGTATACTTCTTTAGTCTCTTTTTATTTCTTTCTCTTCTATTACGTTAACTACACTATAAAGAATCTTAATATTATAAATACGTATAGACTATATTAGTCTTACAGAGAAGTATTCTATAAGTTCTACTAAAACTAGAGAGATAGCGTTCTCTTTACTTTTAACCTTAATTTATTCTAGCTTCTTTTCTACTACACTTGTACCTTAATAGCAATAATAAGTCTCTGCTTATTACACTCTCTTTCTAGCTTCTATTAACTCTTACTACTACTAGCAAGAGAAGCGTCTAACTTCTCTATAGTCTTAAACTACACTAGATAAACGCATTATAGACTATAAGATAAGTAGTAATAAAGATAGCGCAGCGCTTATAGTAGCGTTTAGCTAGAAGCTACTACTAGAGCCTAAGGCAAACGCTGCTCTAAGTACTCTCTACTATCTCTAACTTCTCTACTATAATATTAATACTAGATAATATAGATAAAGAGTTTACTATATATAGCGATACCTTTTCTTGTAAGCGCTAGGTAGTATACGTTTAGATACTCTTAGCAGAGTATAAGTACTACAAACCTTAAGATAAAGTAGAGAAGATAGCTACTACTACTCTTACTACCTTACTATATTCTATCTTATATTAGATTCTCTACTACTAGTCTACTAGACTACAGAGTTGTACAACTACTAAGGCGTTGCCTCTACCTAGTAACAACTACCTAGACTTAGTTAATCTACTATTCTAAGCTTCTTAAGCTACTTAAATTAGAGCTTAGAATAGTAATTTCTAGTTATATTAGCCTGCCTATAGTTAGGTCTCTAGAAAGCAACTACTACTAGGTAGATAAGAACGTATCTATTCTGCTACTATCTTAACACACTTAGAACGCCTAGAGAACGCAGCAGCTATAATTCTACGCGTAATAACTAGCTGCAACTCTACGCGCAACTACCTAGAAACTACTATAATAACTATAAATACCTAGTCTTTAGTAACTAATACTCTATTATCTCTATACACTCTTAGAGGCAATAAAAGAGAGAGCTATAAGTATTATAGCTTTCTTACAACTTTAATATTAGAAATACTAGTACTAATTGCAATAAGTATTACTCTTTTAACTATCTTGTCTAGCTTTAAACTCTCTTTAAACTATATTTATATAGTTATTATAGTCTTTTAGCTATAATTCTAATAATCGCAGACTAAAATAGTTCTAACACATAGATTTTAGGTAGATTAGAATTTTATCTAAAATCTAGTTGTTACTACTATAATAACACAACGCTATCTATTTACTAATGCTATTATACGCGCAAGAATACTGCTAAGTATAATAGCTAATTACGCAATTAATTACCTTACCTTTACTATAATTTTGCCTTCTAACTTTACCTATTAATATTGCAATATTGTAATACTATAATAGACAGAGGTCTTGTAACTATGTATATATATATACTTTCTCTTAGCTATTACTTCTTTCTTTCTTCTCTAACCTTTTTAATCTTTTCTTCTTACCTCTATACACTATAGTTACCTCTTAGAAGTAGACTATATCTTCTTTCTTTCTTTATTAATCTAACCTTTCTTATTTTCTACCTTAGCAACTATAACTATAACTACAACTACTACGCCTAGCGTAGAGAAGTATAATAAGCCTATAGGCTACCTAAATCTTCTCTATAACTTCTAGTTACTATTAACTCTGCATATAAGAGCGCGCGCTTAGCCTACTATACTTATAACTAATTCTGTAAATAAGTATATAAGCGCAACTATATACATATATATAAGCTTAGTACTATTAGTTCTACACTATAAGCTAGTCTAGTAAGAGTTTCTTTGTAAGAGCTAGTCTTAGATTACTAAAGAAAGACACCTACGCTGCTAGAGGCTTAGTAGAAGATAGCTAGTAATAAGAATAAGAGTAAAAGCAAAGCTATAAATACTAGAAAGTTAACTTTCTCTTACAGCTAAAGCTCTTCTTTACAAGAGACTTCTCTCTAAGAAGATCTACCTTTTAAGCTCTACACACTTAGTCTTACTAAGAATTTTACTACTTTAGATATCTATAGTTAAGCCTCTAGAAGTAACGCTAGCTCTTTCTCTACTACTTCTTCTAGTTTATAACTAAAGAAAGACACTCTTGCAATTATCTAGGCTCTATACACTAAAGCTAAGAACTAAGTTCTTACCTTAGCCTAGAACTAGAATCTCTAGAATCTAAACATTAATAGCAAGGTAATAGAGTTTATTACTAGTCTTAAATAGCAGTCTTCTAAGCAACAAAAGGTTATTCTTAATACTTTTATAACTAACGCAACTTTTCTATTTAACTAGATTACTAACCTTATTCTTAAAGTATCTAATATAGTTAAGGCGCTACTAGAGCTTATAGACAAGTACAGTAGTATTAAAGTATTTAATAGCTAGTATTAAGTCTTAAGCTAAGCTAAGAATACTAAAGATAAGCGCATTATAGAGCTAACTACTGCTACTAAGAGCGTTAACGTATTAGAGCCTAGTCTTATAAGCTGTATCTCTCGCTTTTTAAGTAAGGTTCTGTACAACTACTAGGCTATATCTAATATACAGTTCTGCCTTAGGCGTCTAGACATTAGCAACACAGCTCTTTTCTTAGTCTAAGTAGTAGCTATTTGTGTTCGCACTCTACGCAAAAGTACTAAGACTAATATTATTATATAAAACTAGGCTACCTTAAAAGATTCTATTAAAGTAACTATTTAGTTTACTAAGAAGAACCTACTTTCTAAGACACTATCTCTTTTAAAGCATTCTGTTAAAGCATTAAAAAAGAACTATAAGAAGTGTAGTATAACGCTAGGTATACTTAGCCTTACTACTAGAAATATTATAGTTTCTTTCGCTTGTAAGTACAAGAAAGATAGCACTTGCAATAGTTAATATAAGTTTTAGCAGTATATCTTTCTATATATAGCTAATAGATATTCTAATAAGAACTACTAGATTACGTACACTCTTTATAGTAGCAACAACGTAACAATTACTAACACTATAGCTAGATACTAGATAAAGCTTTACTCTACCTATTAACTAGCTATCTCTATTATAATAGAACTTAAATTATTTCTATATAAGTTAAGAGTAATTAATAAAAGTAGTAATTGTATTAAAGTAGAGCTAAAGAAGATTAGAGCAAGGCAACTAGGTAGAGCTAGATTAGTTACTTCTTTAGCAAACCTAGAGGAGCAGGCACACTAAGAGTGCTAGGCTAGTCTTAAGGTAGTTAAGAAGAGAACAGCAGTAGCTAAGTTATAGAAGTTAAGGCTTTATAGTACACAAACTAGTCTTCTTCTACTACTACTACTACCTAGCGCTAGCGCTCTAAAATCTACCTTAGCTTACTAATCTTTGTCTAAGAAGATAGACACTACACTTAATAAAGACAATTTAGAAGACAAAGACTAGAATTCTAATAAGCTTAAGGCTTTAACTATAGCTAAGAACTATAAATATCTAGATAGAACTTCTAATTTTCTTTAACTAATTCTTAATAGCTACTCTAAGCACACTAAACTTAATAATTACAAACGTGTTAAAGTTATCTAAGCGTAGTATTAAGAGGTCTATATTAGTTGCTACTCTAATAGCTTATTAATTAATAGTACTTATGTCTATTAGACTTATATATAAGTAATAGCTACCTATATAGATCTCTTTAAGTAAGCTATAAATGCAAAAGCTATAAATAATATTCTTCTTCTTCTATATCTTTTCTAAGATAAGTAGTATAAACTCTAAACCTACCTAGTTATATCTATTCTCTTTGTTAAGCGATATAAGCTTAGCAAATAAGACTCTAACCTTCTTAGCTATTGCTTTTGTTCTTAGATAGCCTATAATCTATACCTAATTTCTTTCTAGAAGGTAGTTAGTAAAAAGATAGGTTAGAGTAAGCTAGTAGAAGACTTTAAGCAGAAGAGTAACATTACTATAGAGAACTTTAAGTAGCTATTCTTTAACAACAAGAAACTTAAGAAGATTATTAAAGAATTCTTTAAGATGTATTATTACTACCTCTAACGCATTAATAGTAACAAGAACCTTAGCTAGCTTTGTATTATGTACTATTCTCTTATTTAATAAGCTATCTATACTAACCTTTATTACTAGATACTCTACTTAGTACTTCGCGAAAAATACACTATAGTTTCCTACTCTTACTACGCTAAGTACACTATACTAGGCGATAAGACGTTCTTCTACTATATTAATCTTAATCTATTATTTACTTACACTTAAGGTTAAGGTATAGATATAATCTAAGAATTAGTTTTAATTAATAACAAGAACTCTTAGAACTATACAGAGGTCTTAGAGGGCTTCTACTAATATGTAGAGCTATACTTATAATAGCGCAAGACTACTAAGAAGAATTCTACTAGCCTTATTAAAGAATAGTATAATAATATTAATTAGACGTAAGAAGTATAAGCAACAGCGCTAGGCGTAAAGTAGAAGAAGTCTATTTGTAGAGAAGAAGACGTTTACATTACTTATTCTATAACGCTCTATAGCTCTATAGAACTAGTAACTAAGATCTATTAAATAATTCTTCTATAGTATATTATAGTACGCTAGAGCGTTATAGAGGTTCTAGCTATAGAAATATATAATAAGATCTTAAAGGCTTATTATAATCTTACAGCTTCTTCTACAACACTATCTAGATATTGTAATAAGTATAGTAGTATTAAGTAGACATTCTTAGTAGATGTATACATTAACTTCTTCTTCTAGATCTAGAAGGCTATTCTTGCGCAAGTCTTCTAGAACAACTCTCTTATACGTAAGAAGATTTATAAACTTCTTAGCAAGAGTAAGAATAGTATTCTAGAGTATATCTAGAAAGAGCGTAAGTACGTTATTAGAGAGATTAAGATGCTATAGCTAGTAGTTAAGAAGCTTAAGAAGGCTGCCTTTGCTAAGAGCGCTAATAGTAAATATCTAGACGTTTTCTTCTTTACTAATAAGAGCACACCTTCTTCTTGCAAGAGATAGTAGCATGTTTAGAATTATAATTATAGCATAGAAGATGCTATTAGACGTCTTATTAACAAGATTAATATAGAACTAGATATTTGTTACTACTTCTACAACGCTGCTAACCTTAACACTATACCTACTTCTTTCTCTCTATTTAAGACTTCTTAGGCTTACGCTAGTAGTCTAGCGTCTAGTCTATTATTACTCTCTAGCACCTTACGCTCTCTAATAACATTGCTACTACTAGTTCTACTACTTTCTTCTTAGTTTAAGATACTAACACTAGCTCTATTAGCTTCTGCTGCTAGCCTATCTAAACTGCGTTATAGTAGACAAAATGTAAAGTAGACTAGAGGTACTAGTAACGTTACTAGTACTTAGATTTTAGGTAAGCTTCTTGTTTTACCTAAAATCTACCTACTACCTACACTATAGTAGTGCATTGCTAACATCTCTACTTAATTATTTGTTTTGCTTTTTACTTTCTTTTCTATGTTTTTTCTTTATCTTTTCTTTGTACTACAAGTAATTAACACGTTCTAGATAGCATAATAGAACTATACTACTAGAAAGAGGAGGTTTATGCTAGTGTATAAGGTGTTCTTAGATAAATTAAATCTTTAACAACCTAAGAATTACCTAGAGAGAGAACGTCTTTTAACAAGAGCTCTTTAGAATTATCTTATTATCTACTATTTTATCTTTTACTTATACTTTTTAGTATTAGACTCTTATATAATACTTTAGATAATAGAATCTCTATATAATAGAACTCTTTTCTACTAAACTAACGTCTATATACTTTCTTACCTATACTAATTACTTTACGTTCTTGTAGTAATACATCTTTATACTCTCTAACACCTGTACAATAGTATTATAAAACTACTAGTAATAGTATTTCTATATAGGTAGCTAGACTTAAAGATATATAAAGTATATTAGTATAGATATATAATATAGTATATTTCTTATAGTATATATAGGTAATTACGTATTACGTAATATATAGAATAGTATATAAAATAAAAATATAGTAGATAACTATAAATATAAGTAGATAATTAAATTACTAGGTAATAAGCTACTTAAAGAAGTAGAGGCCTTAACTACTAAATAGTCTTAGTAGACTTAAGAGCTCTAGAGCTATATTACATAGACGTATATAGATAGATTATTCTATTTTAGACTTAAGAGATTAGGTTAAGAGCTCTAAAGTAAGTTAATACTTTAACTACTCTAGAAAGTGTATTAAAGTTAAATATAGTTATAACTATCTAATTATAGATATATAATTACTTAGCTCTTAGATATATAAGTAAAGATTCTTCTATAACTTTCTTATGTAGTAATTAATTCTAGTATACTTTAATATTTCTTATCTTTTATTATCTCTCTAGCTCTAATAGTAAGTTCTAAAGTTACTAATTATATACTTATCTATAGTAAGTATAAGATAATTAAACAAGATACTTATATTAAAATAACTATATAATACTCTAAACTATAATTTATAAGTATACCTTCTATTAATATTTATCTATTAGAAGTTATAATTTTAAAGAAGTATATATAATATAGTAAAAGAATACGTAGATTTTAATCTTATTATAGATTATCTTAGATTTATATCTCTTTTATCTAAGCTCTAAAATAGAATATAGAATTCTAGCTTAGTAATAATAAGATTCTATATAAGGTATTTTAATAACAAGAATTCTTCTCTAGTTTCTCTTATTTAAGATAGAAAATATAGATATAATAATCTAATTAGATCTTAAATTATTTTAATTTACTATTAAGTATAGATATAAAGAATATAATTTTAAATAAAATCTAAAGTAATTCTAGATAGAATTAAGACACTTTGCTTTCTAGCTACGCTAGAGAGTATTAACTAGATTTTTCTAGATATAACTATTACGTAGACCTTAGAGCCTGCGCTAGTTATATTATAATATTATACCTTATACTACTATAGTAGAGAGATTAGAAGTATCTCTATTAGAATAGATACTTAATATAGTTAATTGTATTATGTGTATCTAGTTGTTGTTCTTGTCTAAACGCTGTTTAGACCTAGCTTTCTCTAGCGCACTAACTCTTAAGCCTAATAGCTATTTAGCCTATTATTATATTACTAGTTTTACTACTATATCTCTTCTACACTTAAGAAGAAGGCCTTTTCTTCTTCTTAAGTATAAAAAAGAGAATAGCTCTTAGATATTCTCTTCTACCTATTATATTACTAGATTCTATCTACTTAATCTAAATATACTATACGCTAAACTCTTGCCTAGAAATCTAAATATAAAATCTTTTTAGGCTGTTTCTATCTTAGTACATCTCCCTCTATTACTTTTTTTATTTTAATTTAATCTCTTCTACTAGCCTATAGCCTCTTCTTCTATTTCTCTAGTATATTCTAAACCTTATCTTAATTACTTTTAATATTAGCAGCTAATAATCTCTTAGGCTTAGATCTATATCTTTCTTAGGTTTAATCTTTGCTTTTTTATAGCGTCTACCTATCTAGCGCTTAACTCTTTATAATATTAGCCTTTCTTCTAATAGATATTCTATTATCTCTAGTACATTACTAGTGCATTTATAGAGATATTTTAGAAGGTTTGTACGTACTATACTACTATTAGAACTTATGCGCTAGTTACTCTACTTTTTTACCTAAGAGCTTTTTAGCGCTTAGTAACTAGGCTATTAAAATAATAATATTATAACTTTTTTTATTACGCATAGTAATTACTACTCTTAACTCTACCTTTACGCGCGTAGCTTTTTACTATTCTCTCTCTATCTTTTTCTCTTCTTCTACTCTACTCTACCTTAACTTTCTTTTTCTACTATAGCTTTACCTAAGCGCTCTAAAGGCAAGTTAGCTGCTGTAGACACTATACTAGTTACTATATCTACTTTCTATACTTAAGAGCTTACTACTAAGCTAGCTATTATATCTAAGGCTAATAATAGCTTTACTACTTTTACTACTATACCTACTCTTAAGCCTACTATAGCTAAGTAAGCTACTACTATTACTATGTACACGCTTACGCTTTCTAAGCTAACTTCTACTAATAAGATAACTATTAAGCCTAAGGCTATAGATAATTCTACTACTATTACTGCTTAGCCTATAACTAAAAGTACTAGTAATAATACTACGCTATTATTCTAACCTTCGCGTACGCCTAAATAGCTATTAGCTAAACTTACTTTACCTACTTTGCCTAAGACTACGCTCTTAATTAAAGCTAAGACTAGCGCTAGCGTTAGCTAAACTAATACTATTATAACTAACGTGCCTAATACTACTCTACTACTTTTCTCTATCTATAATGTTAACTTTACTAGCTATTCTTAGCCTAAGTTAGCTCTTAAGTCTCTAATAAAAGCTTCTTAAACGCCTATATCTTGCCTTTCTAAGAAGTAGAAGAACTAGAGTAAGTCTCTACGCCTTTCTATCTTTACTCTAACTAAAGCTGTTAAAGAAGGTAGGCGTAGTATACGTATAGTAAAGTTATATAAGTATAAAACTTTTAACTTTAGTTATAATTAGTATATTACCTAGCGTAAGTCTTTTCTCTTCTCTAGAGCCTTTTAACTAAATATTATTCTAATATCTTCTACCTTATTAGTAACTAACTAGTAAGCCTATATTATTACTCTTAGCTTTACTATAGATATATAAGATTACTTATATACTTTATAAAGCGTAGAACGCATACTTAGGCTTTCTCTATCTATTCTAGCTACTAATTAGAAAAGCTATTAGTCTAATATATAAGTTAACGCTTATAGTAACTTCTACTTAGCTAATCTAGAGATAACTATTAGCAAATTCTTTTAGTTAGATAACAAGTCTACGCGCTAGCTATTTAACTCTAATATAGAGGCGCTTATACTATCTTATTATTTTAGCGCTAAGTTAGTTAGTGTAATTAACTCTTTAGTTAAGAATTCTTCTATTAAGATTATTATCTATAGTTAGTGTACGTTATTAAATTATAAAAAGATATTTAGCTAGTGTATCTAGGTCTACATTAATAGCTAGCTAATAAAGAGTAGAGTTTATACTAATTACTTAAAGTATAGTAATTATTAGATCTACTCTTTTTATAGTAAGTTACTAACTATTCTTTAGATACTTACTTTCTTGTTTCTAGTATCTTTACTAATATATTCTTCTAGAGACCTAAGTAGTAAGGCGTAGCCTTAAGTCTACTATAGCTACTAAGTCTATAGTTACCTCTAATATAATTGCTAGTCTCTCTAAGAGCGTTTTTACTTGTCTTAAGGCTAGTAAGAAGCTAACTACTATATCTAAAGAGAGTAATAAGGCTTTATTTACCTAGGCTAGCGATAGTATAGCTACTTAGTACAGATACTATTTAAGTAATATTAACGCTAGTTATAACTTAGCTTTCTAACTAAGCCTAAAGAATCTTAGCTATAATTTGCCTAAGAAGGCTTCTAATACTAAGGCTACTTCTACTTCTACTAGCGTAACTTATGTTTAGTTATTATTACTACGCTTAAAGATTCTTAGTAAGAGTAATAATAAGTTTAGGTTAACTATTACTAAGCGTTAGAGCTAACCTGCAAAGTCTAATTTATCTACTAGCTAGCCTACTCTAGACGCTGCGCTTTCTATTAGACCTAATAGCTATTTAGCTACTAGTGTTCTTAAGCCTATTATACTAACTAGAAAACCTTATTACTACGCTCTCTGTACTATTTCTTCTTCTATCTAGATTCTAGATAGTAGTTATAGTTAACCTTATAAGTAGCCTAAGCCTAAGAAGGCTATTACTAATAAGGTAGATGCTATTAGTAACAATATTGTTAAGTCTAAGGCTTCTACTATTACTACTCTTATTACTACTTCTACTAGAACTACTAAGCCTATTTCTTCTTTAACTTCTGCTAATTCTATAACTTCTAGCTCTACTAGCTCTTCTATACGTAGGTAGTTTTCTAGTCTCTTTTCTTTCTAATTAACTCTTAGGTCTATCTATTCTACTCTATAGTTGTAGTAAATAAAATTATAATATACTTCTAAGTCTTCTCTTATTACCTTATATTCTTACGCCTATAATATTGTAATAGCTAAACCTACATTACTTCTCTTCTATACTTAAAAGAAAGAAAGTCTCTTCTTCTTTAGTCTTAGGTTCTAAATATTATTTAGATATAATCTTTCTATTACAATATTCTTAGATTTCTAGTAGTTATTATAATAATACTAGATTCTAAGCTATAATTAAGAAGTACTAATAGCAATAGCTTTAGCAGCCTTTATAATTATATAGAAGATCTTCTAATATTTTTCTAAATTAAAATAATTCTTCTATAAAGTTAAGATCTATTTCTAAGGTTCTTAAAGCTATTCTCTAGCCTGTCTAAGAGCCTTTTCTTATTAGTAGATACTAATCTAAGCGCCTACTTAAGATATTTAGTTAGAGTTTTACTATAGCTCTAGCTAAGCAGCCTTTAGTTAAATTTCTAACTACTTTAAATGCATTACATTCTATATTATAGTATTATAATATTCTTCTTATATTGCTAATGCATTCTAAGAGTATTATTATATACTAGCTAGCTTTAAAATTCTAGTGTTATAATCTAGTATTGCGTAGTAGTTCTTGTAAGAAAAGCAGGTCTATTACTATAGGCTTAATAGCTCTTTAGGTAGTAAATACATTAAGCAAATTCTTTTATAATATCTCTATTACTACTTTCTACTCTTTCTACGCTTTAACTGCCTTATACTCTTCTACGCGCTCTTTTACCTCTTTTTACTCTTTACTTTACTACTACTACTATTATTCTACATATATTCTTACTATAGCTTTTAGCTCTATTAATACTACGCCTAAAGGTAAGACTATTAAGCAGCCTCTTGTTAAGAGCGCGTCTATTATCTTCTCTAACTTTAATAACGCCTACTCTACTACTCTATAAGCTCTTCTACGCGCTACGTCTAAGTAAGTATCTACTATTACTACGCTAGAGGCTGCTATTACTAAGCTAACTTCTACTAATAAGACAACTACTACGCCTAAGGCTAAGAACTATTTAGCTACTATTGCTGCTTAGCCTATACCTACAAGTACTAATAAGTTTAATAAGCTAGATACGCAGCCTTTTAATAACTTTAACTTCTCTACCTTAGATAACAAGAGATCTTTTCTTAGCCTTTAAGAGTAGATTAATATTAAGACGTTCTTAGATATTATAAAAATAGATTTTAACTTTAATTACGCGCTAAGCGCCTTTTAGGCGCTTTAGAGTGTTATAGGTAAGAACACTTTACGCTCTACTATACTGCCTAACTACTATAAAACTCTATCTAATATTAAGAAATTTAGCTCTTCTATTAAGAGCTCTAGCCTATCTAAGTCTAAAGTTCTTTCTAAGTTACCTGCAAAAAAGCGTCTAGTGCCTAGAGCTCTTAGCAATTAGGTAGCAGAGTTACATAAGCTACTAAAGCGTATTTCTACCTCTAATACTATTATTAGCTAAAGTAAGTCTACTATCTTTCTTTCTTACTTTCTAAAAGACATTCTACTAATATTATATTTCTTTATAGTAATATACATATTACGCGTAGACTTTACTATTAACTAGGTTAAAGACCTCTATAGATATATTATTAACCTTAACACTTTAGAGACTCTAGCTAGACTAGTTCTTATAGCAGCCTACTTTCTAACTTAGAGTAAAGAACCTTAGATTAAGCGTAAAATTAATTTAGCGCCTCTAGACATATCTAAGAACTATTTATTCTTCTATAAGTTCTTCTCTCTTAGTATAAACTATAAGTAAATTGTCTTTAAGCCTCTTATTACTATACTTATATACTATTATCTTATTAGCGTAATTAAGTATAAGTTAGCTTTAGGTAAGAATAAAGAGCTTAGTAGATATAACAAAATATATAGCTACTACAAACGTAGTTTAAAGCTTCTATTTAAGTTATATTACTTAGTTATATTAAATAGCTTTCTAATACTATAGAGAACTTACACTAATTACTACGCAAAGAGCGTAAAACTCTAGTGCTCTTTTACTTATAAGTTTCTAACTACCTCTTAGATATCTACTTTCTTAGTATTAGTATAATAGCTAACTTATTCTTAGATTAGCCTAACTTCTCTAGTAAGAAGGTTATATTTACTAAGCTAGTAGATCTTAATAAGCCTTCTATAGCATTCTGCCTCCCTTATTAATTATTCTAGCCTTTCTTCTCTCTTAATAGCTCTAATAGCCTAAGCGCACTTTAGTTATATAAGAAGAGTTCTATAGTTTAGGCTCTGCGTGCTTCTAAAAAGCTAGTTAGTAATAGTAACTATAATTCTACTAAGAAGTTCTAGAACTTAGATATTAGTAACTATAGTAAGAGTATCTCTAAGAAGAATTATAAGCTAAGGCTTACTTAGCTAGAGAAGGCTATAGCTACTCTAAAAAGTCTTCTAGCTCTACTATCTTTTAAGCGTAAGCGCGTTTCTTCTAAAAGTACTATAAAGTCTACCTCTACTAAGAAGATAAAGAAACTAGTACTACTACCTACCTCTATACGTACTCTTTACACTTATAAGCTTACTGC
This sequence comes from Alternaria metachromatica, assembly GCF_023757995.1. Taxonomy (NCBI): domain Eukaryota; kingdom Fungi; phylum Ascomycota; class Dothideomycetes; order Pleosporales; family Pleosporaceae; genus Alternaria; species Alternaria metachromatica. Next base: position 32,861 of record NW_026055553.1, read on the forward strand.
GCCTTTTACTAAGGCTATAGATATTAATAATAATAAGAGTAATAAATTTCTTACTCTATCTAAGTCTAAAGGCTTATTAGTCTAGAAGATCTCTAGTAAGAAGAAGAAGAAGAGTAAGAAGTAGATATGTTACTTAGTTATAGGCTAAAATAGTAGTAGCTATTCTCTATATATATTTATAGATGTAGTTTAGAGCTTAGTTATAGTGTTTAATGTATATATATCTAAAACTACTTAAAACTATACCTATAATATATATGCCTAATACTTATTCTAGTTAAAATCTAGCTTTTTTATTAGAATAACTACTAATAATTACTAAGGTCTAGATAATGCCTATTCTATGTCTTATTTCTCTTCTATATTAACTAATAGATTATCTAGTTAAGCTCTTAGCTATAGACTTCTTTAAACTTTAGTTAACTCTAGAGTATCTAGAATGTCTTAGCTGTACGTAGGCTGTTTAGACATCTTATTATTATTATTACTACTTACTTCTTAATCTATATTATTAGTTTTATTAGTAGAGAATATAGTTACAGCGTAGTCTAGCCTATTAATCTTAGTAAGATCTACTACTATGCGCTAGTAAAAGGCCTTTAGGTAGTTTTCTAGCGTATAGCTTTAGAAAGAGGTACTATTAAGCTTTTCTAACTAATACTAATCTTTCTTATTAACACTACTAATGCAAAATAGCCTCTTCTACTTAGGTAGAAACTTAGTAAGCATAAATTAGTTATTTTTATAAAAAGAGTCTCTTAATAGAATAAGATTACCTAGAGAAAGCTTGCTTAGCTAAAGAACTCTTAACTAGTTAAAATAGTTCTTATTCTTATATCTAAGACGTACAGTGTAGTTAATAGACTTCTTAAATTATTTATTTCTATAGTTAAACTAGTAGGCTTATATTATAAGAAGAGTAAGTATATTCTAAATGTTATTCTATAGAAGCGTCTGCTAAGTTAGAATAGATAGCTTAATAGGTAAGATATACTACTAGCCTAAGACTAAGTACGCTAGTATCTTATTTATAGATTACTTAATAGTAGTGTAGTTAGCCTATAGAACGTTAGGTAAGTTATCTACCTAGTTACTAGAAAGCTTCTTTAGAGCAGCTATAATAGGCGCGTACTCTTACTTAATAAGTTCTTACCTCTAAGAGTAGTAGGCACTTAAAATAACTCTATTAATTCTCTATTACTTCTAAAGTTTCTTAATAAGGCCTTTATTCTTAGAGCCTTTATTAGCTAATATCTTAAGTAGAATACTCTATTAACAAAAGACATTATATAGTAGAAACTTCTAAACACTCTTTAAGTTATTCTTAGCTAAAGCCTTAGCTTCTACCTATTACAAAAGGTAGTCTTAAGTAATAATAAGAAACTTCTTGCTATTACAGCTAGGTAGCATGTAAACAACATTAATAGTAATCTATATAAATAGTATTATTAGTAGCTCTATAGGCTAAAGCTCTTTTTAAACTATTACTAATATATATAATTAGTACTTAGAGTAGAACTATATATAGCGTTTAACTTAATTATACTATTTTTTCTAATAGTAGCGCGCCTACACCTTACGCTAGGTACTTTTCTTGCCTTAGTAGCTAGACTTATTATAGAGAGATCTAATAATCTTATACTACTTATCTATTAAGTTAACTACTCTTTGTAGAGGCTAGCCTTCTAAGAGAATTATAAAGAAATATTATTTTCTAATAGTTATTTAGAGCGCCTTCTTCTTAAACTTACAAAACTTAGTAGTAGACATGTACTTAGATTTTCTATAGAATAGAAGCTAGCCTATAATTACTTATAACTTATTACTATAGCTATCTACTAGCAGTTAATTATTAAAAGAAAGATCTACTTAGCATATTCTATACGCGTACGCTAGAGCTTCGCTAAAGATAAGCTAAACTATATTTAGGTGCGCATTAATAAAGTCTTCTATATCTTTCTTAAGTTTATTAGGTAGCTTCTAGCTATCTAGCTTAGATATTCTTAAAAGAGTATTAGCTACAACGTTCTTCTTACTAGCTATATAGACAATATTAAACTTCTATATATTAAGAAGTATAAGCTACTAAGTAATTAGAGCTCTAAAGAGATCTATTACACTTTATTAGAGTTACGTAATAAGCATCTTTATATCTATCTTAACTTAGAAGTTTACTCTATAGATATAGAACTAAAACTTCTTTAGAGTAAGTAGAAGAGCCTTACATTTATACTTACTTAAATTCTAATTTCTCTTAGTAGTAGACTAAACTCTACTCTTAAAGCGTACTAGGTAATAATAGCTATTTAGGTTAAGCTATATAATAACTACACTTTAACTCTTCTTACTACTATTAACTATAAGAATAATCTTTTAGATAGACTTAGTGTAATTAATAGAAACTAGCGCTAGAGTAGTTATTAGAGTTGCCTTAAGATGTTCTATTACCTACTTCTACTCTAGGCCTTATTTAAATAGTGTATTCTTGTAGAGAAGCTTAAATAAAAGAGCTATAATAATAGCAAAACCTAGTACCTATACTCTATAGTAAACGCAGATTCTAAGAAATATTTAGACTTTCTTAGCGTTGCAATAATCTAGCTAACGCGTAATTTTATTAACTTTTTTCTTATTAGAGTAGTAGCTATACTTATTAATTTAATAGCTAATAATAATTATAGAGAGGTAGTAGAAGTTAGACTTATAGCTTAATATTATTACGCCTACGCGCTTAATGTCTGTAAGTACTTTATTAATATTTAAAAGGTGTTTAGCAATAAACTATCTTATACTTAGTTCTACTTTATAGTTACTATAGCGCTCTTTTAGCCTCTTAATATATACGTTATTAAGGTATAGTATATACTTATTAGAGATATAGTCTCTGTAAATCTTTGTTATAACACGTATAAACTCTACTAGAGAGTTTATTATATCTATTAGAAGTATATACTATTATATAAGTTCTAATAGCGTTAAAAAGGTAGTTATATTTCTTAAGTTCTTGTATAGTTCTACTTAGTTATACTCTAAGAAGAAGTCTAATAGGCTTATAATAACGCATTCTGCGAATTTCTCTAAAAACTTATTAGAATTAGGTAGTAGGTTAGCGTTACAAATTGTAACTCTATTAAGTTTTTAAGCGTTATTAATTAGGTAATACCTCTTATCTTTCTTAGTAACTAAGAACTATAGGTTATAATACTAGCTCTTGTATAACTCTAAGGTACCTTAGTTAATATAGTTCTAAATTATATTAATTATAACCTACTAAAGCTTTCTTAGAATAAGAAACTAGTTAGCTCTCTAGGCTTAATATAGTACTATATTAATAATAACTAGAGAGATAACGTCTTTACTAACTCTTTTAGATTCTCTAAAGTTCTAGACTAGTGCTACTTCTTATTAGTAGAGAACCTCTAAGAGTATATTTTTCTCTACTAGTAATAACTCTAATAAGATTTTTATCTCTAAAATACGTTTAGGTATTATTTAAGTGCCTTAGAGAAATACAGCGTATTATAGCTTAAAATACTTAGTAAATAGAGCTAATTAGCTATTAGTATTAGATACTTACTTTACTACTACTCTTTTCTTCTAGTCTAACTGCCTCTTAATAGGTTGCGTTAGTTAGCTAGAGTTATTAATAGGTTTAATCTTAACGCCTTTACGCTTATAAGCTCTATTAATCTAAGTGTTATTTAGCTAACTTACTATATACTTAGTAGGTAGGCGCGCAGGTTTACGTAACACTATAACTATATTAACCTTTAGTATAAGGCCTTTATCTACCTTAGCTAGGTTCTTTACCTAGAAGAACGCTTTACTTTATTTTATAGTGTCTTTATTACTAATACTCTCTATAATATTACTTAGAAGTTAAGCTAATAACTCTTTAACGTCTTCTATCTTAAAAATACATAGGCCTTTATTATCTCTTATTAGTAGGCTTCTATTAGGCCTAAGGCCTATTAACTTACTATTTAATCTTAATAAGTATACTATTAGATCTTTTCTAGAGGCTCTGCGCTTTTTCTATAGAACTTATTTACTAATAGATTATATAGGTATCTAACTACTGTTTAGTCTACTATTTCTAACTTCCTCTATTATTATACCTACTGCCTCTATATACGCGCACGCTACACTACCTACTAGCTCTTTAGTTACATACTAGAGTATAGCGCTAGCTGCTATACTTCTATACCTTTTTCTAACGTAGGTCTAGTATAAAAACTAGAAGCTATAAGCTTATTACTTCTAGTATATATAAATTTTATATTAGCTTAGCTATCTACGCTAAAGATATAATAGTACATTAATCTATTAGTTACATACTTAATACGCGCCTAAGCGTCTATTAGAAAAGAGTTACCTAGAATAATTAGATTAGTGTAGAATTCTATAATAAAGAAGTTTATTTAGACTTTAATCTACTCTATAATAATAGAGACACTCTAGATAATATCTATAAAGCTTACTATGCTTCTATTTATAGTAACTATCTAAGTAGCCTTTATACTACCTAGTAGTAATATAATTAGCAATATAGCTTTTTTAGCTACTTCTCTCTTAATAGTGTTTAGCTTAGCGCCTAAGTCTAAGAGGTAGAGAAAAGAGTTCTCTCTAATATTAATAGAGACCTTTAGGTAGTCTTAACGTAAGTACTTAATACTTATTAGTTAGTTATACGCTTAATTATCTCTTAGGTAGTTATAATCTACGTCTTTAGAGTTATACTCTTAGCCTTAATCTATAATAATATACTATTACACATAGCTAATCTTCTAGTTAGTCTAGTGTTCTACCTTTAGGCTATAGTAGTTAACTACTCTACTAGCTTCTACTTCTACTAGTACGTAGTTAGAAAAAGTGCTAAGAGTAATTATATTAACTACAGCGCCTAAGAGCTTATTAAACTTCTATTCTTCTTTCTCTTCTTATAGCTTCTCTTGTCTAGCCTATTACCTTAACGTCTTAATAACATTAACTTTAAACTTATCTAGCTTCTTATTTATATAGTTAGAGTTAAATAGCGTCTTATAGACTTTAGATATATTACTAAGAAGAGTACTAATCTAAAGAGAGATTAAAGTGCCTAGAATACTATAGATTATAGCCTGTGTATTAGGCTTAAGCTTATTAATAATCTTACGCTTTCTTAGTTACTTATTAGTTATTTTAGGCTTTAGTTCTAATTATTCTTATAGTGTTCTAGATACTCTATTATCTAGTTATATAAGATTATCTTCTTTGCTAAATTAGACAACTCTCTTCTTATTTAGCGCCTAATAGCTTAAAAGGTATTCTATTCTATTCTTATAACCTTAGAGATAAGAGATATAATTGTTACTAGATCTTTATAGTATTATCTTCTTCTAAACCTTAGAAAAATTATAAAATACTACTTTCTTAGGTTCTAAGAATACTCTAGAAATAGTTGCAGCTGTAAGAGTGTTATTGCATTAATTTAGGTTTGCTAGACATAGGTAGTAGTCTAATTTATCTTTAGCAAAAATGCTTAAAAGCTTCTAGAATTATTCTACGTTATCTACTTAGAGGCTTTCTATAGAGTTTAGTATAAGCTAAACTAAAATAGCGTTATTCTCTACACTAATTAGAGCCTTTAGGTTACTAAACTAAGCGTTAACTATAAGAGAGTTAATATTCTTCTTTAGAAATTATTGCTTAATCTTAGCTAAAATGCTCTTAGCCTATAGTCTCTAGCCTAAGTTATTAATATAACTCTAGAGGTTCTCTAGCGTGCTCTACTAAAGTATATTCTATTTATCTATATAAAGCTAGCTCTTGTCTATATACACTTAAAGAGTTAGGTAGTTTTGCTTATAGTAGTTACTCTTATTATATACCTAATAATTTATAGTTGCTCTAAGAGCCTGTCTATTTATAGTACCTTAATTATATCTAGCTTCTAGATTCTAAAAGCCTTAGAAGTTGTTGCAGAAAGTCTAACTAGTATTCTATTAGTAACTACTATATTACTACTACTACTAAGGTTAATACTAGTTATTTAGCTAGAATTACTTCTAGCCTTAGAGTAGGTACGCTCTTAGGTAGTTTACGCGTTTATTAGCTTACTAGTCTACTTTGCTATGTATGTTAGTGTTATTTATAAGTTTAGTTTTGCAGTAGATTTACTAGATCTTCTATAGTTCTATCTCTAGGCTAGTATAATTAATCTTTAGGTTAAGCATCTTATTAACTAAGTTATCTACCTCTATGTTAGTAGGTGCTTTTTCTAGAGAAGACTAGAAGGTATAGAGCCTAAGTAGCTTATCTTAGAGTAGAACGTTAAGCTTAGGTAGCTAGAAAGCCTGCGTATAGTTATCTTAGAGAGTTAGTGCTAGTTACTAAGGTTACTAATAGGCTATTAGCTGCGCTAGGTTAAATTTAACTTCTAGAACAATTTCTTTAACTACTTTAGAGGAGTTAAGCATATAAGCTTCTTTCTCTACCTCTAGACAAGTAGTAAGGTAGTTACTAATCTTAGTATAGTTAAATACCTTTAGGTTATTAGTCTTTAAACTAAACTTATTAAGTATTTTTATAGCATGCCTAAAGAGTAGTCTCTTAACTAGGTAGAAACCTTAGCAATCTTTATTAATAGTTAATACTTTAATATAGCGCTTACTACAAATCTAAAACTTCTATAGGTACTTCTTAATATTTAGGTTAGACCTTGCTTAGCACTAGAAAAGCTAGTACTTAAAGTACTTAGCCTAAGCTTTCTATTAGTCTTTGTTATTAGTATAAAAGAGCTTTCTAAGAGCTTCTCTAAACTTCTTCTAGAATTTAGTAACTAAAGTATTAGAATATTTATTTAAGGCTTAGATAATTACTCTCTACTTAGGTTTATAGTGCGCTAAAAGATAATTAATCTTTATCTTGTCTATAAACTTATAGTACTTTAATATATTCTTAAAACGCTTAAAAAACGTAGTAACGTTAGTTCTATTAAACACTAGAACTGTCTCTAATAGATATAGAGGAAGCTAGGTAGAATAGACTAGAGAGTAATTATCTAGCTACTAGAGAGACTAAGCTATTATCTAAAGAAGCTTTACTATATTATTATTCTAGAGTTATACTAGAGGTTATGCCTAAGGCTGCTAGCTAGTAGTGCCTAAGAACTCTAGAATATCTAGCATCTTAATATTCTTCTAGAATAACGTAGGTGTTGCTTTAGGTTTTATAGGCTTAGTTTAGAGAGGTAAAGATAGTTATTTAGTAAACTAGGCTTTTAAAGGGGCTTTAGCAACTAACTTAGATTATTTATTAACCTTAGCCTTATTAGATTAACTCTTACTTATTTATATAAGGTAGTATATAAGTATTATAAATAGTATAATAGCTAGTGTAAATATTAAACGTATAAGTGCTATTAATTAGGTTTAACTATTTGCTTACTAACAAAGTTAGATATCTTTTGCTAGAAGAACTATTACTACCTTTTTTATATACTATAATAGCTTTCTACTACTATCTTGTTATTTAACCTCTTCTTTTCTAGCTATACTAGAATTAAGATCTACTATGTTAGCTCTTCTAACCTTTCTTAGGTCTTGTTATTTCTTCTTAGTAGAATAATATAGCTATATACTTTCTATTATATTATTTTCTATCTATATAGCTATCTAAGAGGCAATTAGCCTAGTCTAAATCTCTTATCTAGCTTTTTATGTTGCTTAGCGTAGCGCTACTATAGCTATATTATCTATTAGCCTAAGTAGTAGTTATTATTGTCTAATTGTTTATATTATTAGAAGTTTCTTAGTGTACCTACTTCTTAAGTATCTATACTATTAAGTTTCTATAGCTTATAGTTTGCTTTTACGTGTTTCTTAAGTATACTATTTTATATATTATCTTATTCTTTATTTTATGTACTTGCCTATTGCTTATTCTATTATATTATATAATAATTGTGTCTCTTCTAAAGCCTAGTTAAACTGTTATTCTAATAAGCCTTTAGTAGGTAAAATGCGCACTTAAAGGTAGCGCGTAGCCTTCTTAAGGCAAGAGACTAAATAAGTTAAGTTTTAGTTAGTTGCTATATATAGTAGAGAGATTAGAAGTATCTCTATTAGAATAGATACTTAATATAGTTAATTATATTATGTATATCTAGTTGTTGTTCTCGTCTAAACGCTGTTTAGACCTAGCTTTCTCTAGCGTACTAACTCTTAAGTCTAATAGCTATTTAGCCTATTATTATATTACTAGTTTTACTACTACACTACGCGTAATTATTTTACTTCTATCTAAAGCTTTTTACTTCTATCTAGAGTTTTAGACTTACTTATATAAGCACTTCTACGCGTATAATATTATATCTTATAGTATATATAGTAAGTTAATATAATATATTATATTAAGTTACTACTATAGCGCGCTATTATCTAAAGTTTTAAAGTTTCTTACTAGCGCTTATAGTAGTAACTTAACGTAAGTATTATATAAACTTACTATAGTAAGCTTATAAAACGCTAACCTCTATAATTATAGTAATACTTACTATAATTATGTTCTATAGCTAATAGAACGCCTACTTCTATTAGCTAATTAGTAGCTACGCTTTTATCTAGTATAAGTTAAGTATATATAGCTCTATAAGTAGAGTAATAATTATTAAGCTTAATACTTTTTCTCTATATTAATATCTATTTTAGCTAATACTACTACTAATTCTTTTATATAGTAGAGAATATAAACTAAGTATTATTTTAGTTCTTATATTTAATAACTAGCTAAAGAGTATACTTATTATAACTACTTAGCTATAGACTACGCTAGTCTATATAAGTATAGGCTCTACTAGTATAGAAACTTAGAAAAACTTTTTAAAAGTAATAGCTCTACTTAGATTATTTAGTAAAGGTTTGTATTTATATAATTCTATATTAACTTATTTTACTTTTATAATATAAATCTTTATCTATAACTATTAGTAATATTATAAATATAGTTTTATTATAATTATGTAGCGTAGTAAAAAATATAGGTTTCTAGACTTAGCTTAGACTAGCTAATACTCTATTAGCTCTAACTACTACTAAAAATAAATTATAAGCTCTAATATCTACTATAAAAATACTACTAGTTAAGAAAAGAATACTTATTAATAAATTAACACTATTAAATCTTTAGTAAAAACTTAAATAAAAAGAATAACTTTTATTAGAAGCTAAATAGTATATAAAGATTACTACTTTATATACCTAATATAAAGCTCTTAAAACTATACTTACTAGTAGTAATTTTTAGACTTTACTACTATTCTTACTAATACTAGCTTTAGCTACACCTACTAAGAGTACTTTATACTAAACTAAACTTTTTAAAATTCTACTTTTAAAATCTAATTCTCTAACGCGTTTTAAAAGTAAGAATAAAGTATAACTTAATAGCTAGACTAGAGCTTATAAATACTTTTTTAAAAGTAACTCTACTTTAACTAATCTAACTATATATATTAACTATATAATTAGATAGCTTAGAAACTACTAACTTAATTATTAGAAAAAAATAGCTAAAGCTATTATAGCGAACTTAAAAGCGCTAGTTCTAATTTAAGCTACTTTAAAGTTAGCTATACTAGAGTTTTTTATCTCTCTTTTTAAATATAAGTAAATAGCTAAAAAGAAAATTAAAAATATAAAATAGTATTATTATATATCTACTAAGCTTCTTAACTACTTTTAAATATAATAGAAAAAGCTTAACGTCTAAGCTACTTTTAATAATACTAATAAGAATTATATTTATAACTTTTACTTTACTCTTTATTTAAAATATATAAATAACTAGATAATATTAAGTAGAAGTAGTATAACTTTATAGCACTAAAGACTAAAGCTAACTAGTAGTATAAAGCTCTAGAGTTTATACTTTAGATTAAATAGATTTAGATAAGTATAGATAATACTAAAAGAAATTAGTTACTCTTTAAGTAAATATAGTATAATACTAACTAGTATAGCTTACTTAGCTAAAAGGTAAGACTATATATACTACTTAAAAGAGAATTTATAACTACTTTAGTAGCTTAAATAAGTATAAAAAATATTAGTTAAATTAAATACTATAACTACTACTATAAAGAGTACTATATAAAAAATTATTCAAACTCTACTAGTATCTAAAAAAGAAAAGTATTCTTTTAGACTATCTAACTTTATAGTTTAAAAGACTAGTTATATACTTTAAGAGTTTTATTACTACTATAAGTAGTAAGTATAAAACTAAGCTAAAAATAGTAAACTTATTTTTAATTAGAATAGAAGGTACTATTTTAGCTAAATCTAAGCTTATTTATATCTAGGCGCTTCTTAATAGTAGCGCTAAGACTAACTTTATTAGTTAAGCTATAGCTAATAAAGCTAGATATAAACTATACTAAGATAGTATAACTTAGTTCTATAGCCTTAATAGCTAAGAACTAGCTATATTAGACTAAATAGATATAAAGTATACTATAACTAATAGCTATAATACTACTTAAGAAAAGTAGAAAGAGTTCTATTTAGAAAATTTTAAAAGATTTAATATAATTCTAGATATACTATAGCTAAAGTAATAGTAGCTTACTTTAAACTTTATTTTAAAATTTATAAAATTTATAAAGTAGACTAAATACTATAAAGTTACTCTAAAAACCTTTAAATAATTTATAGCTATACTTCTTAATAAAAATAAAAATAGCTTTCTACTAGTAGTAGACTAGGTAGATCTAGATAATAGTACTCTACTTTATTAGTACTATAGCTTTTAGATAAAAGCCTTTTCTAAAGAAGATACTACTATTTTAGCTAAATATAAGCTATATAAAATAGTAATTAATCTAAAAAAGAGAAAGAACTTACTCTATAGACTACTTTATAGCTTATTAGTAATAAAAGCTAAAATACTATATAAATATATTAATAAGAACTTAGCTAGAAGATAAATTAAATACTTTATTTCTAAGGTAGAGGCACTAATTTTATTTATAAAGAAGAAAGATAGCTTTTTCTAGTTATATATAGACTACTATAGCTTTAATATTTTTTTTTTATTTAGAGTTCTAAGCTTTTACTCTTATAAGTATGCTACTATTCTATTTTTATTATATATATTTATAGCTATAGTTAGTACTTTACTATATACTTTTAATTAATAAATATATAGTAAGAAAGATTAGTTTTTTTATATATAGTAATAGTAGTAATTTAAACTTCTAAGCTAGCCTAAATAAGCTATAAGTTAAAGATACTTTAAAACTTTATTATATAACTACGTACGTAAGCTATAATATAAGTAGAAAAACCTATATATACTTTGTAGACTAGTCTACTTAGTTCTAAGTTAATTTAATAATCTAGTAATTGCGTATACGCTCTTATACTACCTTTACATAATTATTTTTAATCTTAGTCTAGAATATTAAGTAAGAGCTATTATATAATATATTATTAAGCTAGAGTAAGTAAAAGTCTAATTAGTATTATTATAATAGAACGCGTAAAAGTAAAGAGAGATAAAAGAAAAAAGTAGTAGGTAAAAGACTTAAGATTATAATAAAGTAATATTAGAAGGTAGAGACTAGTATATATTATTATAGTATATAATAGCTTACTAGGTAAATAAGTATTTATAAGAAGAGACATCTATATATCTTATACTATTTTCTAGCTCTTCTATACTACTTCTTTCTTTTATACTACTTTCTATATCTTCTAAAATCTATATAACTTTTTTTCTTCTTCTTATTAATTTAAAATAATAACGTAATAACTCTAAATATTAATAAATAACTACTATAATTAATACATAAACACGCTGCTGCTTTTTATAATATACTTTAAGAACTTTATTAATAATAACGTATATATACTATATACTTAGCTAGTATAGCTATTTTATAATCTTAGCTTATATAATAAGCTAATACTAAACTTCTACTACCTTAGTACTATAAGTAACTTCTAAGAGTTAATTATTAGCTATATTACTAGAAATAAGCTTTTATATATACTACTAATTATTAAGAAATAAGCTAGGCTTCTTAATAGTTAAGACTAAGTAGAACTAGCGTACTTTTATAATAAAAAAAGTAATCTATATAGTATACTTATAAAAGTAGATACTAAGAGCTAAAAGTTTCTAAACTAAGAAAAGAAGTTTCTTAAGTATATAGCTAATAATAGTATTACTAGTATATAGCTTAGGTAGTTTCTTTACTTTCTAGCCTTTCTTAAGATAATTTAATCTAATAGTATAGCTTCTATATACCTCTATATATAAATTAAATTAACTAACTAAAGCGCGCGCCTTTAATAATAAGTAGCTAGAGCTAGAGAAGAATATATTAATAGATAGAAATAAAGAGTTAGGCTTAGATAGGTAAGCTAACTCGTAGAGCGTATTAGAAAGAAAGAGAAAGAGATAAGTTATTATTATTATTATTATTATTATTAGTATTTACGTAGTTATACCTATATTATAATAATATAATAGATTATAAATCTAAATACTAAGTACTACGTGCTAAGTAATAAGTAAATACTACTACTTCTATATACCTAAAACTATAGTAATAAAGCTATAGTAGATAGCTTTAATATAATTACTATAAATAACTACTATCTACTACTACTTATAGAAGAGTCTCTTAATTAACTTAGATCTATATTAATATATACTAAACTAGATTTATAGAATACTTACTATTATATCTATATTAAGAAAAGTAATAAGTAGAAGATAGTCTTCTATACTAAGTATAGCTATTTTAAATATACTATAATACTATTTAGCTTTACTAATACTTTTATAGTATTCTAAAACTATATTAACTTAATTTTATTAGATCTATTAGATATCTACTATATTATATATCTTAATAATATTCTTATCTACTTCTAAAATAAGAAGAAATATATTAGCTAAGTCTAGAAAGTGTTATTTAGACTTATCTAGTATAGGCTATATACTAAACTTTCTAAGTATAACTTCTATATTTAGAAAGTAAGCTACTTAGGTTTTATAGTTACTTTATAAAGAGTAGAAATAAAAACTAACTATATTAATACTATTTAATTCTAGTCTATACTTATCTTTGTTAAAAATATTTAAATCTTTCTAAACTTTACTAACTACTACTAGCGCTTTATAGAAGAGTTTTCTAAAATAGTTACTTTTTTTTACTAGATTATCTAAAGGCTATTTAAAGTAAGTAAAGGTAGCTACTAGTAATAATAGAAGAAATTACGTCTAATTAAGCTAGAATTTAATACTATTAAAGCCTTTAAGATTTTTAAAAAAAGATTTACTATAAACTTTATACTAGTTTATTTTAACTCTAGTCTACTTTATAAAGTAGAGACTAACGTCTTAAACTTTATAATCTTTAGAATTCTAAACTAGTCTAGACTAGAACTTAATAGTAAGAACTTATAGTATCTAATTATATACTATTTATATAAAATAACTTTTACTAAGTATAATTATAATATATATAATAAAGAACTTCTTATAGTAGTAAAGGCTTTTAAATACTAAAGATATTACTTTAAAAGTATAGCTTATAATATTACTTTTTATATAAACTACTATTACTTATAAAAGTTTATATCTACTAAGATACTATTATATAAATAGACTAAATAAATTAAATAGCTAGCTATCTTCTACTTTACTATAGTCTACTACTCTAAGTAAACTAACTCTACTAATAAACTATCTAAACGCCTAGATTATAAGTTAGATAAGAATATAAAAGATTTAGCTAGTAGTAATAAAAAGTTACTAGTAAAGCTTTAGTATAAGCTATAGTTAACTAATATAAATAGCTTTAAAGACTACGTAGTTACTCTAAAAAAAGTAAAAGAACTTTAAATTAGAGTAGTTATAAGTATAACTAAAGCTATTACTCTAGATTAACTAATATTATCTACTAACTAAACTAGGCTACTATACTTTATATATAATACTATAAGAGAAGGTATACTTAGTAATAAGTATATAAATCTTACTAAAGAAGTACTATTAATACTAGAAAATACTTAATTATAGTAATTAGACTAATAAAGTATAAAACTTAATAATGTATATTTTTATAAGAGAAGACTTTATATTCTAAATATAGTTTATATTAAAGTTTTATAAGCTTACTATAATAATCTCTTAGTAAATTACTTTAGATTTATCTAAACTTTAAATTTTATATTAAAAGAATTCTAGTAGCTAGAAATCTAATAAATAGTTAAAAACTACTACTAGTTCTATAGAACTTATATAAGAATAAAATCTACTACGTATACTAGATATAAAGAACTATAGTTACTACTTATACTAGCTAATATTAAAAAGAATATTATTATAAACTTTATTACTAAGTTATCTCTAAGTACTTTAAAAGAGTAAGAGTATAATAGTATACTTATAGTTATATACTACTTCTCTAAAATAGTATACTTTATACTATTTAAACGTAATCTAAATATACTAAAACTAGTAAAAGTTTTCTATTAAAAGATTATATACCTTTATAGTCTACTAAAGTTAGTAGTTACTAATAGAAAAGTACTTTTTCTATTAGCGTACTAAAGTACCTTTACTTAATATCTAGAGACTAAATAATTACTATTAATAGCTTTTTATCTTTAGACTAATAGCTAGATAAAGTATATAAATTAAATTTTAAAGTAATATCTTAAAGCTTATATAAACTATAAGTAGAATAACTAAATAACTTTACTAGTAAATACTAAGTTTGCGTATAATAACTCTAAGTATAATTTAACTAGTATTACTTTATTTAAGCTAGTATATAGCTATATAATTTTATCTATACTAGAGTTAACTAGTCTAAATCTAACTAGACTATCTAAGTATATACTTTAAGACTAGAAACTATATAAAAAAGTATATAAAATTATATAATAAAACTTAGTAAGAGTCTAAGAGTACTAATAGAAAGTGTATAATAAAAGCTATAAGTCTAAGAAGTTTAAGATTAGTAATTAAGTTATACTAAATATATATAATATTTCTATAACTAGATCTAAAAAGAAACTAAACTATAAGTACTAAAGCTTACTTAAAGTAATAAAATAGATTAGTAAATAAGTCTACTAACTAAACCTTCTAAAAGATAGTAGAATCTATCTAGGTTTTTATATTAGCCTACTAAAGAATACTTCTAATACTAGTCTAGTCTAGAAAGACTAAAATCTACTTTATTATATTACTTTATAAGTACATAATAATATATATAAAGTAGATAAAATACTTAAGAAGTAAAGAGTAAAAGACTCTTAGATATACTTAGTTAAATAGATAAATTACTTAAACTCTAATAATTAGTAGCTACTTTTAAAGAAGATCTTTCTTAGTACTATAAGAGTATTTAAGAAGTTTTAAAAATACTCTAACTAGAGATAATTATACTAAAGTAGGCCTAAAAAGAGCTATATAGATCTAGATTAGTCTAGTCTAATCTTCTAATAAAGTAGGCTAAAGAATATATTTAATTAAATTAATTAATAAATTTTCTAAAATATAATAGGCTTTAAAGTTACTTAAATCTTAATTATAAGTATAAAGAAATTTATAATTATATTTCTAGAGGTAAAGCTAATTTATACTAATCTAGATATATTAGAATTAGATAGTACCTAATTACTATATAAAAAATAATAATAAGTAGATTAGAACTAAAAAGAACTTTAGAGAGCTTAATCTAAACTAATTTATACTAGAGTATCTTAGATATAAAACTCTATAACTAGAAAATACTAAACTAAAATAAAACTATTTAAATTAATCTAAAAATAGCTCTAGATAGACTTAGGCTATACTAGATTAATCTAGAGTAAAGTAAAGTAATTAGCTCTAAAGCTATCTCTAAGAGTCTTAGATAGCTTACTTTTAATTAAAAATAGTAAGTTAATAAAACTCTTAACTTTAGTCTTTAGAAGCTAAACCTTCTTTTTAAAAAAAATTATATTTTTCTTCTTTTAGACTAAATTAGATAGATTTAGATTAAAATAAAAAAGAGTATACTTATATACTTACTAGAAGTTTTAAAAGCTTTATTAGTATTACTATAAGACTTAGCCTTCTAAGTAACATTAAAAATCTTAGTATTAAACTAAGTATACTTACTAGAGTATAAAAGTATATTCTTATTATTAATATATTAGATAGTATTTCTATATAGATTAATATAGATTAGTATAGATAACTCTAAATTACTTATATAGTAAAAGTAGTAGTCTAGACTATAATATTCTATATTAGAGACTTCTTATCTACTATAAAAGTATTTAAAATATTATAGACTAAAGTATTTAAAAGCGCTTATAAGTATATTTTTTAAATCTTAGTTTATATTATAATAATACTAAAGATAGTATACTTAGGTAACTAGATTAGTTTAGATTAGTTAAAATTATACTAGAATAGTATTTTATATCTAAAAATTATTTTAGCTAGATAAATTATAATTAATATAGTAAAAAAGAGTTAGAGCTTTTTTCTTACTAATAGTATAAGATACTATTATAGTAGTTCTACTTTATAAAGTCTAAGTTAGTATAAAATAGTCTAGATAGCTCTAGATAAAGATACTAATTTATATCTTATAGTTTTTATTTAGTAGATAGTAGTAGAGTACTAAATAAGTCTACTAGTTATTCTTAATAGTAGTATATAAAACGTTACTATAGTATATATAACTATTTAGGTTATAATTAGCCTTAGTAGTTATATCTCTTAGTTACTAGGCTTTAAGTACTTATATTATAACTAGATTAGTATAAAAAGAACTATATTAGAGTTAAAGATAGAGAGTTATTACTAAAATACTTTAGGTAGTAAAAAATAGAAACTAATAGTATAAGATTATACTAAATTATAGTAGATAGTATTAGTTAATAAGCTTCTATACTTATTAGTAAAAAAAAGAGAAAAAGTAAGACTAGACTACGCTAGGCTAGCCTAGATCTACTCTAATCTAAAGTAGTCTAGACTAATTCTAATATATAGAAATCTTAGAAATACTTACTAGATAATAAGTAGAAGTAAGAAGTCTAGGTAAATAGCTTAAAAAGAGATTTTCTAATATTAATATATAAGCTATACTTTAGTCTAGGCTTAGCGCTTATATTTTTTTTTAAATTTTTTTAATTTTCTATTTTATATAGAATATACTTCTAAAGAGAAGAAAAACTTTATTATAACTACTTAGCTATAGACTACTCTAGATCTTGCTAGACTATTCTAGACTACGCTAGCTTATATAAGTGTAAGCTCTACTATTATAAAAACTTAGAGAAACTTTTTATAAGTAATAGCTCTATTTAGATTATCTAGTAGAGGTTTATATTTATATAATTCTATATTAACTTATTTTACTCTTATAATACTAATTATTATAAGAAATAGAAATTTAAAGATCTAAAGTTAAGCACTTACTTTTTTAAAGAAATAGAAGCGCTATAACCTTTCTAGTAGTACTCTAGATAATTTAAAGCTTAGCCTTTAAATAATCTTAGAAAAAGTACTAAAGTTTCTTACTATTTAATTAACTTTCTAGTCTATCTATTATTTAGATATTTTTCTCTATATAAAGTATATAGTACTCTTAAAAGTGTTTAATAGAAAGTTTTAGTTTATACCTTAGTTATAAAATAGATAATAATAGAATTTACTAACTTCTTCTAGGTATTTAGAAAAGTAATCTAGTAGTACTTCTATTAGTATTAATTTTTAATAGCTACTAGCTCTTTTCTTTACTATTACTACTATTTTAATGTTCTGTTTTAGTATTATTTTTCTCTACTAAATAACTAAAGCTTCTTTAGGTTTATAAGAATATCTTAGACTTAAACTTCTTATTATAGATATTTATTATATATCTAAACTACAAACGAATAATACCTATTTTTTATTAAAATAAATATACTATTTTTGTAGAGTATTACTAGATAGATATATAAAAAAACGAATTTAGTAACTCTAGATAGAAATTTTAATTAAATTATATTCTTAAATAGTTTTTACTAACTATATAATTTTAAGATTAATAAAAAATGTTTTCTAGAATTATTACTATAGAATTATAGAGTTATTTAATACTAAGAAAAAGAAAAAAGAATAGCGTTATTCTAGTAGATCTAGATATAGTAAACATTCTAGAATAAAAATAAATTACTATCTTTAGACTAAATAAACATTATATTAGATAGACAAGAAACTATATATAACTTCTTCTAACAATTCTAATTAAGAGAATACTATACTTTATTAGGAACGAAAGAATTTTTAAAATAATACTTTACATTAAATTATTTTTATAATAAAGCTTAGAAATTATATATTAATTTCTTACAAATACTAAATAATTATTTATCTTATAGTTAGGAGTCTTATAGATAAAAAAAGTAAAGATAGTACTAGCGCTAAGTAGTATTAATATAGATTTTAACCTTAATTATTACTATTAATATTTAACAAAAATTTTTAATAGAGGTAAGATAAGTTTTTATAAAGTAGAATTATAGTTTAAGTATAATAATATAAAAAAATATATAATAGAATACTTAGACTTTATAATAGCTTTTATTTAGAAAGCTTTTCTATTTAAGAAATAATTCTAGACTAACAATAACAAAACTTATCTTTATATAAGAGAAACTAAGATTAAAAAGTAAATTATAAAATATTTAGTATATAGACTTTATAGTAGTTGTTTTTTAATATAAGTTTTTTTACTATAACATAAATAGCTATAGATAGAGTTTTTACTAGATTAATCTCTTAGAAGAATTTTCTATATTTATTCTAGTAATTCTTTATTTTAAATTTATTAATATAGTATTTTAGATCTTTTTACCTTCTTCTTCTATTCTTTATACGCTATACTACTAGTTTAAAAGTCTATTTTAACTATTGTATAATACTCTATACCTAGCGTTCTAGAGTTTTTTAATATTTTTCTTTATAAGAATATATTAAAAGTATTTTAAAGAGCTATTCTACAGTATTTATACTATATTATCTCTATAATAAAATTTCTTTTTACCTAATCTATATATTTACAAAACTCTATAATTCTAGAGTACTATTTATATAAGACATATATATTTCTTATTATAATAATTTAGAGTTTTAAATAAGGTCTTAATCCTAATCTATTTGTAAAGCTACTATTACTATAGATTCTCTATTAGTGTTTATTAGTTAATAATAAATAGCTTTGTAATATATAAATTTTAAGATTACTAGATAATAATATAACTTTATATTTATTATTAGTAATCTTAAGAGCTATACTTTTATTTCTAAATTAAAACTCTTTTTATTACTTTATAAAGCGTCTATAAGTAGTTAATAGAATATATTTAGATTTTTACTTATTAAATTTATTACAAGAAATTCTATTATAACTTTATTACCTAGAACTTAATAAAAATATACTTAAATATTACTAATTCTTATTTAAGCTTTTTATTATAGAATGTATAAGCTTTGTATCTTAGTTATAGAAGCGATATTTCTCTATAATTAAAGATAATTTATTACTCTTATACTTTTATAGCATAAGCTAAATAGAAGAAAAATAAAATAATATAACTAACGCTTATTCTACTAATACCTTTTGTAGTTACTATATATATACTATATTAGATTAAGTCTTACTATACGCGTTATTATATAGATTTATATCTACGTATTTTAGCTACTTTTTAGTAGAAGTCTACTTTTAATTAAGTAATCTAAGTACTTTACTTATATTATTTTATTAAAATAGCACTACTATTAAAAGAAAGAATATTATTTAAAAGTAGTAGTACTTTATTAGAATTTAAAATTTTAAAAATATTAAGTATAAGCTCTCTAATACTTTAAACTTTAGGTATAATAAACTACTTTCTTTTAGAAAGAATACATTCTAAGATTAATAGAAGAGGTATTCTAAAGCTAAGTATCTATATATAAAACTTCTATAAGCTTAGAGCTTTTATAGTAGAAAGAATATTTTTTAAAGCTTTTTCTTAACAATTAAAATAAGAAGTAGGTAATTAGAGCTATAGATAATACTTTAGAAAAAGAGTTTTCTAATATAATATAAATTACAACTAGAAAGTAGAATTAAAGTGTAATCTTTAATAATTCTCTAAAGAGCTAAGTTATTACAACTCTATATCTAGCTAATAATATATATTTTGTAATTTTATATACTATCTAGAGTAGTATAACTATAAATCTAGATTTTCTTTATAGGTTTTTTTAAATTAACTATAATTTATACACTTTAGTAGAGTTAAAAGTTAAGAGTCTATAGTAAAGTAGTAAATTATAGCTTTAATATATAAATTTATTATAGTAAAGTTTTAATAAAGAGTTAAGTTAAAAAAGATACTAAGTAAATTTATAAATTAATATCTAGATAACTTTGTCTTTTAGAAACTTTGTATCTTTTATATATAACTTAAAAATTAATAGATCTTTTCTTCTACTATTTACAATATTTAATAAGATTATAGTAATGTAAGTATTTAAACTAAATAATAGAAGTAAGCTTTAAGATAGTCTTAAGTAAGCTAAGAAGCTAGAACTTATAAAATTTTAATTTCCTTTTATAAGTTAATATAAAAGCAATTTAGAAAAAAGCCTTTAGTAAATATCTTAGTTAGAAAAGTGTAAATTATAATTTAGTATAATAAAGTTTTCTTCTTAGCTACAAAACTAGTAAAGTTAACGCTTTAGTAGTGTAATTAGACTTTAAGTCCATAGCTACATTTTTAAATACTATTACTAAAAGGTTTATAATAACTCTTTTAATAAACTTTAGTATATATATTAAATCTCTAAAATAAATAATTAGAATATAGAAAGATAATACTATTTTTTCTCTTTTTTTTTCTTTATATATATGTAGCTTTCTAATTTTGTAAAAGCTTCTTAAATTTTTTAGAGAGATTATAAGTTTTAGTCTTACTTCTTTAGAGGTTTGTATTTACTAATAGCTTAAATATATTAAACTAAGACTTTACTACTACTTAAGTAGCTATTTTAAGCGCTCTCTTTTAAGTTTATCTAATTATTTAGTATATAAGTAATACTTAATAGACTATGCTAATATATAATAATTACTAAAATTAAAACTTTATAAAACTTATAGAAGCTAGAGTACTCT
The DNA here is from genome assembly GCF_023757995.1 of Alternaria metachromatica. NCBI lineage: Eukaryota > Fungi > Ascomycota > Dothideomycetes > Pleosporales > Pleosporaceae > Alternaria > Alternaria metachromatica. The sequence goes on from NW_026055553.1 coordinate 54,066, forward strand.
ATTCTAGAAAGTAAAGATTATATACTAGTAGATAGTATACAAATATATATATTACTAATTAGTACCTTTAAGCTTTTATAGATTGTATCTTAAGATAAAACCTTTTCTAGAGAGAAGTTAGTTATCACTATCTATATAGTAAACTAGCTATCTAGATTAATAGAGAAAGTAATATTATTAATAAGAGAGTTTTTAATAAAAAAAGTATTAGACGCTAGAAGCTTTATAATTCTCTATTAATAAGATTATATACTAAGAATTATAAAGAAATAAAACTTAATAGAGTTTTCTTTAAAGTAGTAGTATAGAAAATTAACTTAGAAAAACGTTTATATTTTTTATAAAATATATAACTATAAGGCTACTAAATACTATATAGTACACTTTAGTTAGAAAAGTAGTATTAAGTGCTTAAGACTTAGTAGTATATATTAAAAATATATTTAAAAGCTAATATAAATATAAGTAGTAGATATATATATTAGTTTTATAATATAGCTAATCTAGCTAGACTTAACAATAGTTTTATCTAGAAGACAATTTGTAGCTATTTATATAAGTATTATATTAAGATAATATAAATATACTAGATTATTTAAAAACTCTCTTACTAGTTATAAACTTACTAAATACTTATTAACTACTTTCTTCTTAGGTAGTTTACAATTTTAAAGAGTACACTATATACTCTATTCTCTAGGCGTAGAGAAGTCTAGACTACTAATATATTAATTTATTAAAGAATCTATAACTATAGAGCTAGAGAAACTTATCTTATAAACTAACACTACTATATTAATAATTATAAGCTAGCGCTTAGCTAAAATATATAGCTTTTAGAATTTTAATTAAAATAGTATAAATACAAAAGCTACGTTTCTTTTCTAAGCTCTTATTATATACGTATTAAATAGATACATAATAATAGTAATTTATTATTTTACTCTATTCTAATATATTAAGTAACTTTTCTTAAATAAAATTAGAATCTTATTTATTTTGTAAATTACTAAAATATTATACTAATTCTAGTACTAACTATAAAAGATCTTTTAGTAGTTAATACTATTCTAAAGTATAGTATTCTATTATTAAGATAACTTATCTACAGCTTTAATAAATAGTGCACCTTAAAAATAATAGCGTGCTAATTTAGTATATTACCTCTTAAGATCTTAGAAAGATTTTCTAAAACTCTAGAAGATATTAATAGTAGTAGCCTTCTAAGGTAGTAGAACACTACTTAATAGATATTAGTCCTAAGTAATTAACACTTCTACTATAGTATATACTAGTAATTTCTATATTCTAGATAGCTAATATTAAAGCTTTTATAGCTTAATTACTTAGATAATCTAAGATTAAATACTAGAAGTTATTATTACTTTTGCGTAAATATAAAACCTATAAGTAAAGAAAAGTATATATTACTTTAAAATTAAAAGACTATATAAGTAAGTGCTATTATAGATAAAATAGATAAATCTATACTATAGTAGTAAAACTAGTAATATAATAATAGACTAAATAGCAATTAGGCTTAAGAGTTAGTGCGCTAAGAAAAGCTAGGTATAAATAGTGTTTAGATAAGAATAACAACTAGATAAATAGATTATATAATTAATTATATAAGGCACCTATTCTACTAGAGATACAACTAATCTCTTTACTATAATATCTAAAAGTTATAAGAATTATAAACACTTCTAGTATCTTAATTTATATTATATAAGTAGATCTAATATAGTATATACTACTATTCTAAAGAAGCTTATTAATTTAAACCTTTATCTAGATTATAAATATAATATTAATACTACTAAGTATAATTAGAATTTTTAAAAGTCTTAAGAAAGTACTAAGAATAGAAGAAATTTAAAACTAGTATTAGTATAGTAAGAGAATCTAGGTTTAAAATTAATATCTGTTTTATATTTTTTTATTAGAGATTCTAGACTTAATTTATACTTTATCTTAAACTAACTAGTTTATTTCTCTTTTTATTAGAATTAAACTAGCTAAATCTCTATAGAGTTAAAACTAGTATTTACTATTAGTATTTTTAATATTATAAGTAGCCTCTATAAATAAATAATTATTAATAGTATTATATTTAAGTAGTTAGCTAGTAAAGTTATCTAGTTGTCTTATTTCTTAGCTTTGTTCTAAGAACTTACTTTACTTCTTCTTATAATAGTACTCGATAGTTTAAATTTTATTCTACGTAATTAACTTAAAAAATATAATATTTAGTAGTTTTAACTTAAATATTATTATCTATATATTATAGTAACTTATAAGAATTTCTTTTAATTAAGTACTAGACTTTAAAGTCTAGAAGCTTTTAGTAATAAAGTTTACTACTTATATATTATAAACTTAGCTTACAAACAGATTTAACTTCTCTTAGAATAGAAGAAAATACTTAACTTCTTTTATTAAAAGTTATTACTATTTCTAAAAGAAAATATACTTACTATAGTAGAGTAATAAAAAGAGAAAATATTTTAAAAGTTTTCTTTTTAAGCTAGATTTCTAAATATATATAGTAGCTAAACTAAAACCTTGTTTATAATTTCAAAGAGTAGATAGAAGACTAGTTTTTTTCTTCTAAGTAACTTAGCTTAGTAAGCTATTAAGTTATAATATACTAGCTTAAAAGTTAGCTTTAAATTATAACTCTTAGAATTAGCGTATATCTTTTTATAAAGTAGAAAAAAGTGTAGTTTAAAAATATTAGAAGAGTCTATATAGTGTTACTAACCTTGTACTAATATATCTAGATAGTAGCTAATTTACGTAATTTTAAAATTAACATTAAGATTTTTACCTTTTATGCTTTTTATCTTACTTATACTTATCTAGAAAGAAATATCTTAGTAATAAAGATTTTTAAAATTTAGCTTAAGATTATAATTTAGTTCTAAAAATAGTAAAATTCTATATTAAGAGCTTTTTTTTAAATATTAGTAAAGTTAAAGTAGCTATAAAAGGCGTTTTCTAATTAAGAAAGTATAAGTTACTAATAAAAGTAGTTTGTATAACTATATACTACTAGGTTATAGAAGTATATTTATAAGACTAGAAATTTATAATTTTATAAATTTAAGACTCTATAGTAGTATAACTTAGCTAAAAGTAAGAATATTAAGTGTAAAATCTAAATCTTAACTTTATATAATATAAGTATCTTTTGTCTAGAAAGCTTCTACATTAAAATTAAGAATATATTAATATTTCTATAGCCTAGTAGCTTTATAGCTTACCTATTACTACCTCTAAGTCTACTAAAGAAGCTTCTATTACTATTACTCTCTATAAGTATATTATTACTATTTATATTTATAGTAAATATTAGAGAGAAAGTTTTATTAATTTCTATAGTTATATATAGTAAATATAAAGTATTTTAAAAATATACTTATATTAGAATAACTTTATAGAGTTACTAACTATATTTTATTACTTTACTCTATATTAACACTTTACTATAATAATATAAGTATATATACTAGAAAAAAACTATATAATAAAGATAAAGATTATTTTTAGACATATTCTAGAATTCTTAAATTATATTTTAATTAGACTTTCTAAGATTTTAAAAAAATTATAAAATATAGAAAAGACTTAAAAAGATATAGAAAAAAATATATTAAAATATTCTTTAGTTATTTAAATAGAGTGTTAATATAGAGTAGAGTAATAAAACGTAGTTAGTAACTCTATATAGTAATCTTAATATAAGTATATTTTCTAAATACTTTATAATTACTATATATAGCTATAAGTATTAATAAAACTTTCTCTCTAACATTTACTATAAATATAAATATAATAATATACTTATAAAAAGTAATAGTAATAAAGATATCTCTAGTAGACTTAAAAGTAGACTTAAAGGTAGTAATAAGTATATAGAGCTATAGAAATATTAAAATATTTTTAAAAGTTAACGTAGAAGCTTTCTAAGAGAAAGCTCTTAGTACCTAGATAGTAATTTTAGTAGAAAGAGTAGAAGTTAGAGTAGAAGTTAGAGTATAGTATAATGTAGCCTTTCTCTTAGCTATAGAGCTAGATAGATAGAAGTCTAAGCTAGTGCTACTACTACATAGGTAAACTTTAGGTCTAGAATAATATTAAATTATAGTACTATAAAATATAAAAAAATATTTACGTAGGTAAACTATAGTATAAAGAATAGTAGCTTAGAGAGAGTTATAAAAAGCTTTATATATAGAAAATACTTTTCTTCTTCTTCTTTTTTTATTCTATAACTTTCTATTTTAAAAAACTTCTTATATCTCTAAGAACTTCTTACATCTCTAAGAACTCTATATACTAAGATACTACTCTAACTAAACTTAATACTAATACTAATATTAATATTATTTTAAAGATATCTCTTTCTATAATAAATAATATTATAATTAGTACTTCTAATAACCTCTTTAAAAAACGTCTTATTATTAAGTATATAATAGCTTTTACTATACTAATTATAGTAGTAAGTAACTATAAGAATAGTTTAAGTACTATTCTAAGTAAAACTCTTCTTTTTATTAAAAGTATAATAACGTTAACTATTTAAAATATATAAGAGAACTTAAGTACTAAGTTTAATCTAAAAGTATAGAGTATATTAGAGATACTTAATACTACTTCTAGAGTATTAGTTATTTTTTTTATACTAAGTAGACTATTTATAAAGTAAAGGCTAGACCTTTTATATACTAAATAGAGATTTATAAATATATAGTATATATAGCTTTAGTAAGTAAAAGTTTAGTTATTTAGAGTACTACTAGTAGCTCTAATAATAACAAAACGTAACTTTATTAAAACTATATTATATAGCGTATATAATAAGTAAAAAGTAGAAATTCTTTATTATCTTTATTAAGTATATAATTATTAGACTAAAGTATAAGTAGTACGTCTTAAAGAAGACTATATTAAGTAGATATAGTATACTATTATAAATAACTTAAGCGTTATTATAAAGTTTAGACTATAGCTATAAAAGCTTAAGAGTTATTAGTATAGATAAAGAATAGGTAAGTAAGTAAGTAAGAGTAAATATAGGTAGTAAGTAGTAGTTATATAATATAGCTAATATAGCTAGCTTATAAGTAATTGCGTATAGAATATAGATTACTAGTAATTATATAGATATTATATAGGTATCTTAAGTTATCTTAGAGACTTTATACTAGTAATAGACTTACTTAGTTTCTTTTTAGTCTTATATAATTATATAAGGCTAGTGCTAGTACTAGTTAATAGTCTAAATAGCTATTAGTAATATATAATAAATATAAAGTAGTTAGCTTATTATAATTGCGTGCGTAGTAACTATTATATTAGTAGTAATAGTAATAGTAGTAGTAGTGTAAGTGTAAGCATTATAAGTTATAAATCTAGGCTTATATTAGAGATTTTTTAAGTTTACTTTTAGAGTCTAATATAGTAACGTATTATTTTGTAATTATGTAATTACGTAATTACTTAATTTTCAAAAAAGTACGCTATAGACTTTATCTCTTAGGCCTAGAGAGAATATTCTTTAGTTATTTAAATATATATAGCTAGTTTAAGTAAATATTTTTAATAATCTATATCTTAACGCTAGCGTTTTAGCGCTAGAAGCTTATAAAGTATAAATGCTAGAAAGCTTTTTTAAATAAAAAGTTATTTACTTCTTAAATACTTAAAATCTTAGTTCTAGCTAGTCTATTAATCTAGTTATATAGGCTTAAAAAAGATAACTTTTCTAATATCTCTTTCTTTCTATTACTTCTCTATATTTATCTTACTAGAACTAAAAAAGCTATAGTTTTTTAAACAGCTATAGTAAGGTATTTATTAAATTATTATTATTAAACTTAATTTAGTATTAATTTTTCTATAATATACAAACTTATAAATACTTTTAATTTAAATCTACTTTTAATAAGTTTATAATAATAAGTAGTTCTTATAATTTTAATAGCTAAAGGTTATATTAAAAATGTCTATCTTTTAAAATTATATATTTTAGAAGATATCTATAGAGTCTTTATAAGAAACTTAAAAATAAATATAATATAAAAATTAAAAATAAAAGATATTTAATCTTGTTAAAGCTAAGTAATATAAAGATATAGATTATAAATAGTTACTTCTTAAAAAATATTACAAAATACTAAATTAGAATAATATTCTAGATTTTATTATTAATACTTGTAAGCTTTCTACTTAACCTTATCTACTATATAGTTTAATATCTATAGTAGAATATTATAGTTAGACTTCTAGCATTATAATAGTCTTAATCTAAAAACCTAGTTTTATAATTAGAGTATGCTTTCTTATATATATTAAACTAGTTCTAGGTTTTTTTCTAAATAAAGTTAGTATACTTATTAAATTAAGAACTAGAAGTATTTAGAAACTTAAATTTTCTTATTCTTAAATTTATTATTCTTATAGAAAAAAAGGTATCTTTCTCTAGATACTCTTTCTTCTTCTCTAGCTACACTAAATAGAATATAAACTAAGTAAATTAATATAATAATTATTAAAAGATCTCTTTATAGATATAATAGCTAAGTATTTAAAGCTTTCTTCTTTAGATTAAGTATATTAATTATGTTTTCTAGAATATAGAGCTAAAATAGTAATTCTAGAAATATTTAAGAGGTTTGTAATAAGCTTACTATTATAATAAAGTTTAATCTAATAGTAAATAAAGATACTTTAATTAATAAATAATAAATAATCTATTTTTCTAATATTTATTATTTTATATACCTTAGTTCTAGAAAATCTGTTTTAAGCAAATATCTATAAAATTTAGAGATAAAAACAAGTCTTGTAATTTTTAAACATATTATTACGTATAACTACTTATTAGATTTAGAGTACTAAACCTAACTAGATATATAATAGCTAGGTAATTACGTGTTTATAGTTAGCTAATTCTAGATTTAATTTATTAAGATGCTTTAGATTTATATAAACAATATAAAAAATACTATTTTTTAAATCTATTACTTTATAGTTACTATATAAAGTAATACTTACTAACTTAGAAGTTAATAATATGTTAATAATAAGAATTATTAAATATAACACCTACGTTTAAAAATCTAACTATATATCTTAGTAGTAATAGTTTCTATAACTAATAATCTAGAAAGTTAGTTATAAGAATAATATACAAACTAAAGATTAATTTACTTATTACTTTTTTTTTAATAAAGAAGAGAAGAGATCTTATCTTTTATTAGCTTAAAGTATACTAATAATTATAGACATTCTTTTTATAGTTAGAATAACATAACTAAGTAAACTTAATTAGTACTATTATAGAATCTTTACTTCTAGCTACTAAAAAAGAAAATAAAATTTATAAATTAGAAATAAGATTAAGAGTCTTTTCTTAAAATTATATATTCTTTAATAAAAAAAGATATAGTAGATTTATTTCTTATTATCTCTATAAGTTATCTATCGACTTTTCTAAAGTAAAGTTAATAGTAGTCTAATCTACTACTAAGTTCTAAATCTTATTAACTTAGTACTATAGTTAAGTATAAATAAATAACTTACTTATAATTTAAAGTAGTATTAAATTTGTTTTCTAACTACTTAGTATATTATAGTAAAGTATCAATGTAGAGTAGAGTAATAGAAAGTAGTAAGAAACTCTATCTAGTAATTTAAATATAGATACATTTCTTAAATACCTAATACTTACTATATATAGCTATAATTAAAAATAGAACTTTCTTATTAACGTTTATTATAAATAGAAAATAATAAGTATAATAATAAGTATAATAATAAGTATAATAATAATAATAATAATAATAATAATAATAATTATAATAGTAATAAAGATAGTAATAATAGTAGTAATAATAATAATAATAATAATAATAATAAAAATAGTAATAATAGTAATAATAATAATAATAATAATAATAATAATAATAAAAATAACAATAATAATATTAATAATAATAATAATAATTATTTATTAGCAAACTAATAATCCTACAGTAAGCTAGTTTAAAAAGAGTAAGGTCTGTTGCTAGTACACAAAAGAACGTAATTCTAAAAGAGTTAAAATTCTACAAAGGTGTAGGCGTCGGGCGGGCTAAGGCTTAGATTCTCGGCGCTGCCGTCTCTAGTAATAATAATTATAATAATAATAATAATAAGAATAATTATAATTATTATAGTAGTAACTATAAAGCCTTTATTAGTGTAGTTAAAAGTAGACTTAAGATTAGTAATAAGTAAGCTATAGAGATATAGAAATATTAAAATAATATTAAAACTTAATGTAGATAATTTCTAAGAGAAAGCCTCTAGTAGAGATTTAAATTAAAAAAGTTAAAGTTAAAGCGTAGTATAATGTAGTATTTCTCTAAGCTATAGAAGTAGATAGGTATAAGTCTAAGTAGCTACGTAAGTATACTCTAAAACTAGAGTAATATTAAATTATAGTTCTATACTACTAAAATAAATAAATTATATTAATATAGATAAGCTTAAGTAGAAGAAATAGTAGTGTAAAGAGAGTTATATAAAGCTTTAGATATAGAGAATACTTTTCTTTTTTTTTTTCTTTAATTTAATACTATTTTATTCTAAAGTATCTCTTTAATTTTAAAAAATTAAAGTTATTTAGCTAAATACCTAGCTAAATCTTTAGATATAACTCTTTAGCGTTTTACTTATACTAATACTACTTTAAATATATAAGCTTCTACTTTTCTCTATATACTTACTACTAAAGTAGATATTATTAACTCTTTAGTACTTACTTAGCTTAAGTAATATTTACAAAGCACTACTAATAAGCTAATCTTTTTTTAAACTTAATATTACTAATACTAATATAACTTTTTATAATCTATAACTTAGTGTATAGATATATAATAGTAATTATAATAATATAGTAGTAATTTAAAAATAGCTTTTTTTTAATAAAGTTTGTTTTAAAGAACTTAGAACAATACATTTTTTCTAAAATAGATATACTCTTTATTACTAAGTAACTTTAATTTAGTACGTATTTATATACTATACTATAAAAAGAAAAGATTAAGTATATTATTAGAAGAATTCTAAGTATTTAAGAATAATAGATAGTATATATACTTATACTATAATAGTTTTAGTAGCTATAGTAGTATAAAAGTATATATTATATAGAAAACTTTAGTTATAAAATTTACGTTAAAAGTAAAAAATACTTAGAATTATCTAGACAAAAAAACATAAGCTAAATAATTAGATATAGTAGTAACTATATAAGTAAGCTAAAAATAGTAGTTATAAGTACTCTAGAATAATTTAAGTTCTATTAAAAAGTATAAAAAGTAGTACTAAGAGCTAAAGACTTATAAGTATAGATAAAAAACAAATTAGTAAGTAAGTATATATGTTAAAGTAGGTTTAGATAGTAAGTAGTATTTATATAATCTAGGTAATATAGCTAAGCTTCTATATAATAATATATAAAGTATAAGTTACTAGTAATTATATAAGAGTTATATAAGTATCTAAAGTTAGTTTAGAGACTTTATACTTATAAAAGTAGACTTACTTAAGTTATTTTAAGTATTATAGAATTATATAATACTAGTACTAGTACTAGTTATTAGTCTAGATTATAATAAGTTATTTATAATAAACAAAAAGTAGTTAGTCTATTATAATTCTATATTTTAAAGCTATTATATTAGTAGTAGTAGTAGTAGTAGTAGTAGTAGTAGTATAAATATAAGTGTTATAGTAAGTTACAAATCTAAGCCTATATTAGAGATTTTTTAAGTCTACTCTTAGAGTCTAATATAGTAACGAGTTATTACGTAATTAATTAGGTACGTAATTTTAAGAAAGATACGCTATAAGCTCTACCTCTTAGGCCTAGAGAGAACTACTTAGTAGGTATAATATTACTACTACTAATTAGTAATAATAATATTTTTAAACTAAAGAGACTACTAAAAATATTATAAAAAAGTCTATCTTAAATATTTATATAATTAGACTAGAGACTATATAAGTTTACTACATAAGAAATCTAATAGTCTAGCTTTTTTAAATCTTTCTACTAAGAAGCTATTTCGAATATAAATTAATATAAATTAATATAAGTTAAGTTATAGATTTAAGCTTTAAACTCTTTTAGTATAAGAACTTCTAAATAGTAAAGCTATCTACTACTTAGTTTATTAAAAAAACTTTTCTTAGCCTTTTTCTTTTATTAGATAAATAGTAGAAATAGAAAAAAGATTTTCTAAGCTATAAGTAAAAACGATTTATAACTTTTTATAAATTCTTATACTTTGTACTTTTTAAAACTTTAATAGCTAATTCTGTACTAATTAGTTATTATATTAAGAATATATATAGCTTTTAATTATAAGTATAGTTAATTATAAATCTAATTAAGTATATACTAATACTTTCTATAAAGATTATAATAACTTAGTTATTATTATCTTTTTATTATTATTAAGCTTTGTTAAGATTATACTTATTATTATTTCTTAACAAATTAGAAAAATTCCTAGTAAATCTAATTACTTACGTAATTAAGATTTTAGTAGCTAGTTTTAATCTGCTATACTAAAACATTCTAAAACACCTTTATTTATCTTAGCCTAGTTAATATTAGAGTTATTACGTAATTTAATAACTCTTATCTTCTTATTTCTCTTTCTACAATTACTAAAAGATCTAGTAATAAACTAATTATTAGTTTATGCAATATAACGCATAGACTAATATAATTAGTACTAGACTAGATTATAAATCTAGAAGATAAGAAGAATTTAGCAGACTTAGATTATAAATCTAGGAATTAATAGAAATTAAGTAGATTTAATTATAAATTCTTATCTCTAGGTAGAAATAGGTAGATATTTACGCAATTATTCTAGTAGCTATTTTCTATAAAAGAAATAGTAATTCTTTATAGTTATTCTTTACCTAGTAATAATATTATAACTTTTTACTTATTATCTACTCTATAATTACTTTATTGTAAATTTTTATTAGTTATACTATTTATTATAGTATTTAACTACTTTGTTCTAACAAAGCTATATTCTATTATTAGAGAATAGTTCTTATTACCTATCTATTCTTTATAGGTTATAAGTCTAGCTAGGCGCTTATAGCTTTGTTAGAACATATTTTATTTATATTATTACTTGTTCTAAGTA
>NW_026055554.1:0-49242 GCF_023757995.1 Alternaria metachromatica
TTATTATTTAATTAATAACTAAAAAATATTAGATACTATATTTAAAATTCCTAAATTAAAGAGATCTAGTAATTATAATATTTAGTCTATTAAAATAGAAGCTCTTTTAACTAAAGAAGGCTATCTAAAAGTAATAGTACATAATTTATCTAGTTTAAGTAAAGCTACTAGAGTTCTATTACAAGATAAAGCTATTAAAGCTACTAGCTTTATTAAATTAGCTTTAGAAGATAGGCCTTTATTATAAGTTAGATATATTAGTAATTTTTATTTATTATAGCAAATGCTAAAAAATCTATACAAAGCAAAAGAATTTAGTAGCAAATTTTTAATTAGTAAAAAACTAATAAATACTACTATTAATTCTTATAAAGGTAATTAAGAATTATATATTAATAATTTTAAACGCTTAGCTAATAGCTTAGAAGCTAAAGAAATTAGTTTAGCTAATAAATTTCTTATAGCTTTGTGTTGCAGAACGCACCTCTAGATACTCTTTAAGAGTACAGCACGTAATTATACTAGTATAGATTAAGATAAGCTCTTAGAAGCTTTGCTACTTAAAAGAGCTTTCTAAGTAAGCTTATAATATAATAATTTATCTTCTATTTATTTCTATACTTCTAGACGTAATAGTTATAAGCCTAGCGCTTTAAGAAGATAATATAGTTCTGTATTTATATGCTTAAAACGCAAGGCGTTTAATAGAGTATAGCAATACTAATCTTATTACTAATCTTTGCGCTTCTACAAAAGCACTACTCTATTACTTATAATAAGTAACTCTATAATAATCTCTATAAGAGCTTTTACGCTTACTAACTTAGCGCATTAGCCTAAGTAGTTTACTTAGTTTAAATTCTATGCTCTAAGTAGAGGAATTTAGGCTAACGTTAACTCTAACGCTAAAACAGCTACTTCTATCTAGATAAGCGTTCTAACTACTCTAGAGCTAGCAGCAATTATACAGAACGCTTTAGTTAATAAGCTCTACGCTAATAAGTATAACCTGTCTATTACAAAGTATAAGGTACAAGCAATAGAATAGTAGTTAAAGAGCGCTTATATTAGGTATCTTTAGAACTAGGTTAATTAGACTATTAGCCTAAAGCTTCTAGCTTCTACTATACTCTCTATCTCTATAGAGAAAAAGGCTACGTTATAAGTACTTATTAAATACCTTAAGTCTACGCTTTCTCTAGAGAAGAACTATACTAAGAATCTTATACACTTATAGTATAGAGTACACCTCTAGAAAGCGTAATAAGAATATATTAACGCTAAGCGCTAGTAATAGAAATACCTCTATGTTCTAGCTTAAGCTAAAGCGTATAAACTTACTAAAGTTAATAATATACTTACTATCTAGAACTATTTAGAAGCAATTAGCGTTAGGCTTACTCTAGAATAGAGGCGCTTAATGCAGCAGGACCTTATTAAAGCTCTTACTATTAGTAGAACTTAGGTTACTCTTAAATAAGTGTTAAAGATATTTACTACGCTAATCTAAGAGTATACTGCTTACTCTACTAGTAGAGGTAGTATATTTACTATTATAGAAGCACTACAATAAGCTTCTAATAATAATAACTTATTCTAGAAGCTTAAAAAGAATTACCTATATAGACAGCACTATAAGTAGTCTACTACTATATATAAGCGTTTAGAAATAGCGCTTATAGGCAAACCTCTAAAGCTTTCTAACAAAGCTAAGGCTAAGATTACTACTAAGCTTAGAGACTTAAAGTATAATAGCCTATAGAGAGCTCTTAATAAGAAGAGATAGACTACTCTATAGTAAGCACAAATTAAGAGCCTAAACTCTGTCTACCTAGAGTTAATTTAGGTAATACTTATTAACTCTACTCTTATTATAAGTTAGCTAAGTATTAGCAGTGTGTACTCTACTATAGATTTTAATATCTACCTACTCTCTATAAGCACTATCTTAGATAATAGAGTAGTAGTACATCTTATTAATAATATGTCTCTGCTTAAGCTAAAGACCTTTGTAAGAGTATATAAATTCTGCACTATAGAAGTAGAAAGCTTCTTCTTCTAGGTGCTTAGATATAGTATATAAAGAATTAGAAATGCTTTAACTAGAAAAAGAGAACTATATATAGAGAACCTTATTCTAATAAGCGTAGCGCTTATAGAGGGTTTCTACATTAATATTATCTTAGAAGCAGCTCTTAATAAAGCTAGACTATAGTATCTAGAGTTAGACTTAACGCTTTGTATAGAAACGCTTACTAATAACTTTATACTAGCAAAGCTTAAGAGAGAGTATAAGCTTACGTTTATTAAATATAATTCTTTAAAGTTTTACCTAACTATAATAAGCGTAACTAATAACTAGCGCTTATAATAATTCTAGAGAAGCCTTTCTTAGTCTAATTTAGAAGAGCTTTAGTACGCAAGAGTAGGCTACCTAGGTCTAGAAGCGCTCTAAGCTCTTGTTAAGAATGCGCGTAATATACGTATTAAAAGAATAAGCTAAAGTAAGTGCAAGTATTACGCTGTTACTTATATAAGGCAGCGTATTTCTAGGTAACTACGTAAGAAAGCTCTAAGACCTTATTAGAGAATCTTATAAGATCTTTTTAACTTTTCTACTAGTTATAATAAAGAGCTCTAGATTATAGTGCTTAAAGATAATTATAGTAGCAAGATCTATTAATATGCTCTCTAAGCTAAAACGCTTATAGAGATTATAAGAGTCTTTTATAACTTTATAAGCTTTCTTATAGCTTAGTATAAGCTTAATATCTACGTTATTATCTAAGATAATAATATTATAACGCTACCTTAGAGAGGTAAGTTACACTTTAAGATATAGGCTAAAGAGTAAGGCATTATTATAGAGCGCACTCTTATCTATACCTATAAACTAAATAGAGAAGCAGAGAGAGTAGGTTAGAAGATAATTACTAAGTCTATTAAGATAAGAGTTAGTGCAAATCTTTCTAAAAAGCTTTAGCTAGATATTATAGAAGTAGCAACCTAGCTATATAATATAAGCCTATTATATACTTATAATCTCTTAGCACCTAACACTATGCTTAATACATAGTATATAGAGTACAGTAAGAAGGTCTATGCTATTATAGCTAACCTTTGCCTAGATTAGAGCACTATCTACGCCTATAGCTGTAGAGCTTATCTACTTAATAAGAAGTAAGTAGCTAGATAAGATAAGCGTAACTTTAAAGTTATACTAAGAGGCTATATTAGATACCTAGTAGAATATAAGGCGTCTAATATTTATAGAATATAGGTTCTAAAGCTTAATTAAATAATTATAATAAGAAACGTAAGCTTTAATAAGGAGCTTTTCTATAAAAGCAGCGCTAAAGGTAGCTAAAAGTACTTAGTAGAAGAGCTTACGTATATTATTAATCTTCTATATAAGAATAAGCTATATAACGCAGAAGAAGCGTATAAAGACATCTTTAACTAGCTCTGCGCTGTAGTAGGTAAAATACAAGACTAGTATACTTCTAAAGACTCTATCTAGAAGCTAGAAGGTAGTATATTATAGCTTGCTATTAAATAGGCTAGCTAGCCTAATTAATAAGCAGTACATAATACATCTTCTATATAGGTAGAAAGCTTAGCTAGCTAACTACTAGAAATCTATGCAGACTCTTAAGAGCATACTAGCCTATTTACTCTAGAGTAAACACTAGAGCCTAGAGTGTACTAGACTATAAGGTCTAGTTAGAAGTATAATAGCAGCGCCTAGAAAGTGCACTAAACTAGAGAAGAGCGCCTGCTAGTACTAAGTAATAAATAGCTTCTAGATATAGAGAGCTTTTATTAGAATAAGGCACATAGTACTTATTAGAATAGAGTGCCTCTAAGTATACTATATTTCTACGCACGCTCTACGTTTAGAACTTCTCTAGAATAAGGCAAAATAGAACTACTATCTACTTCTAGACTAATACGCTAAAGGCGTAATTATAAAGAACTAATGTAGTTAAGCTCTAGAATTAGAGAGCAACGCGAAGAACTAGAAGTAGAAGAACTAGAAGTTTATGCGCTGTATAATCTATAGAATAGTATATAAAATAATAATCTTCTAAATAGTCTTCTCTAATACTTATATAGAGTAGAAGAAGACTATAAAGAGCTTACAACTATTTACTTAATTATAGTAGCTGTAATCTTAGGTAATATACTTCTATAGAAGTACAAGCTATCTAAACGCATATACTATAATTAACTACTAACGCTTCTAAAGAAGTATAAAGATCTTAGTAACTATCTATATAGAAAGCTCTTCTACAAAGCCTATAAGAAAGAGATTAACACACTTTATAAAGTAGGTACCTAGAAGAAGATTAAGCGCTTCTTAGTATAAGAGCGCCTACTTCTACTAAAGTAGGTATTTGCATATAAAGTTAATTAGAATAGCTACTTTATTAAGTGTAAAGCTTGCGTAGTAGTAAGAGAAGATCTATAAGTAATTAATTTTATATACTCTATGTATGTAGCAACGCTTATCTTGCGCTCTTTTAGAATAGTAATAGTAATAGTAGCTAAGTTTAATCTAGAGATTCTCTAGTTTAACATTATAGAAGTATTTCTTTATACGCACTAAGAGCACTAGCTAGTTATAGTATATAATATGCTAGATAGCTTTAAGAAGTCTAGTAAGTATATAAAGCTTAAGCGTGCTCTCTATAAACTAAAGAACTCTCTACTACTCTAGTATAAAGAGCTCTTACGTATAGTAAAGAAAGTAGGTCTTATTACTTCTAAAGAAGAGCCTTATCTCTTCTTTAATAAATAAAGAAAGATTCTCTTACTCTTCTACGTTAATAATATACTACTTATGTATTACTATACTACTTATTAAGAAGCTTTGCAAGTTACTAATATAATAAAAGTAGTATATAACTTAGAAGAGAAAGGCCTAGTTAAATAGTTTTTAGAAGTAAGAGTATTGCGCAATTGCGCTACTTATACTATAACGCTTGTATATAATAAGTATTTAGATAAGCTTGCTAAGAAGTTTAACTTAGAGAGTACTTTATTAAGTTCTACTATACTGCTTCTAAGTTAAGAGCTTATAAAGTTAATAGGCAAAGTAGATAAGAAGGTAGTTAAAGACTACTAAGAGCGTATTAGATTACTACTCTACATAGCTATTATGCTGTAGCCTAATATAGTATACGCTACCTTAAAGCTTTTACACTTTCTTACAAACCTAAGTAAAGAGTATATTAAAGTAGTTAACTAAGTAATTATGTACTTGTATAAGACTTGCTATTAAGCTATCTACTATAGAGTGTACTCTAGAGTAGAGCTTATAATTTATAGCAACGCTTCTTTTATAGATAATCTAGAGACTAGGCGCTCTTTATAAGGCTACCTTATTATACTCTTTAGAGGTACTATTATTTAGAAAGTAGTATAATAAGTAACTATAATAACTTTAACTATAAAAGTAGAGCTTCTTACTCTTAAATATATTAGTAAAGAAGTAATAGCTCTTAAGAGGCTATTTTAGAAGCTTACGCTTACCTTAGAAGTAGCGTAGATAATTTTCTGTAATAATAAGTAGACTATACACTTAGTAGTTAGCGCTAATAAGTGTATAATAATACGCCTTAGATATATTAATATCTAAAATATATAGCTAAGGCAAGAGTATGCTAAAGAGTCTTTTAGAGTTAAGTACCTAGAGACTAAGAGCATGCTAGCTAATAAGCTTACTAAAAATCTATTAGTTTAGCAATTTGCCTGCTTTAAGAAGTAGTTAAATATAAAGAATATTAAATTATTAGTAGTATTACAAAGCTTATAAGGCATAAAAGAGTTTTTGCTGCTCTTCTTAGAGAGTAGTAGAAAGTGTATTTTAAGCGTAGCCTCTCTTACAGGCCTATAGAAAACTACTTATTAGAAAAGGCTTTTATTAAAGTATACGCTCTAAAGAGCGCAGCAAGATAAGAAAGTATATACCTAGAACTATAATTAGAGTAACGCTTCTTTAGTTATCTAAGCGTAAAGTAAGAGAAGCACTACTAGTTATTAGTAGTATTCTTACAAGCTTAGAGATACTTAAACTCTAAGGTAAAGAACTAAGAAAGTATAACTTTCTCTATAGATGTAAATGCGCGACTAAGTTTAGTAGTAATGCTCTTATAGGTAACTATAATAGTATTATTAGTAATAGTCTTAGAAGACGCTCTTCTATTACTATTATTAGAGAGCGCTGCACTATTATCTATAGTCTTATTATAGTTAACCTACTTAACTACTAGATAAAGTTCTATAAAGCTTATTAGCACTAAGAAGTTAGAGTACTAGAATAAAACTTACTAGAAGAGCGCTGCTTAGAAGTAGAAGCGTTGTTAGTCTTATTATTAAGGTTAGATTAAGACTACTTAATACTAGAAGCATTCTTAGACTTATTAGTATTACACTCTACCTTTAAAGTATTAAAGCTCTACTTCTTACTACGCCTCTAGATTATATAGCTATGCTTAAGGCACTACTTAAAAGTAGTGTTATAGTTACAGATAAGCTTACAAAAGTAAGAGTTCTTAATATTAAGTAGATAACTAGTCTTTAGATTCTACTCTATAGTGCGAAACTAATTAACTATACGCTTAGTAACTTTCTCTATATACTTAGATTTAAAAAAGAGTTAGTAAAGCTTCTTAAGCTTAAAAAAGAGTATACGTATACGTTATTATATCTATAATTACTAATAGTACTAGTAAGGTAGCGCTTAGACTTCTTACTCTTATTAATACTTACGCAGTTTTTGTAGAAAGAGTTAGTAGCCTTTCTAGTGCTTATAGACTAGAAGTATTAGAGGTACACTATCTTATAGAGCTTACTAGTAGTAATAAAAATAGGCTTCTTAGAGCTACGCTTACGTACAGACTTAGTTACTAAAGCTCTATTATTCTTGTTGTTAGAATCTTTATTAAGCGCATGCTTCTTACTATTATACTTCTTATTATTATACTTATTAGAAGAATTAGTAATATTAGAACTATTAGACTAGATAGAGAGCTCTAGATTAAAGAGAGAGCTCTCTGTACTACTTATAATAATAAAAGAATACTTCTTCTTAGAAGTAGAGCTAGAGAAAGGTAAAGCGTTGCAAACTATACTGCTCTCTTAAGAAATAAAGAGCTTACCTAAAGCTTTAGTAGAAAGCTTAGAAGTATTAGGTAGAATAGTAATAGAATTCTTAGAAGCAGAGCTCTTAGAACTAGAAGAACCTAGAAAGAGAATATTAAGATAAGCATTACTAGTAGCTAAAGAACTAGAAACTATAATAGTAACTTTAGTAGAATACTTATAGAAATTACTAGAAAGCTTCTAAGAGAGCGCAGTAACGTTAGAATTGTAGTTAGTATGCTTTTTCTAGGTAGTCTTACTAGCCTGCTTATTATTATACTTTTCTATTACGCTAATAGAATTAGTAGACTACTACGCTTAGTAGATTACTTTCTCTAAAACTATCTCTTAATAAAGCTTAATAGCTCTTAGAAGTAGAATCTTAAGGCGTTTTTACTTAGTACGCTGCTTATTAATAAAGCGCTTATTCTTAGACTTAATGCGCTTAGTTTTAGTAACTGTCTTAGCTTTAGAATTCTTATTGCTACGCTCTAAGTTACGCTTAACCTACTTGTTACGCTTATAATACAGACACTACTTGTTTTCTATAGCTTAACTAGTAATATAACACTTATAAGTAATCTAGTTACAACGCTCTTACTCTGCCTTATTCTTAGCTTTAAGATTATAAGCGTACTACTTATTAGCGTACTTCTAGGCAGCGCGCTTATTATAATATAAAATATTATTAGCCTACTCTTAAGTAACTACATTACTATACTTAGCAAATAGATTAGACTTCTTAGAAGTGCAAGTTAGAGTAGCAAATAGGTTATAAGTAGAAGTAGAAGCACTTATAGAACTAGAGCTCTACTTCTTACTAAAAGAACTACGCTTAGAAGAGCCTCTAGAAATACTATAAAGCTTATTTAAGCGCTTGTAATTCTCTACCTTAGAGAGAGTAGCTAGGTACTTAGAAGAGTTAGAGGTGTTAGAGCTTAATAGCTTAGTCTTTAACGTGCTTACAAAACTAAAGCTTAAAGAAGTTGCCTTAGAGGCGCTTATAGAGCTAGAACTAGACTACTTATTCTTAAAAGAGTAGCTATTCTTATACTTATACTTATTTTTATTTAATATAATACTGTAGAGCTTAGAGACAAATGTAGAGAGGTATGCTTAGTTTAATTAGTATAATAGAGTATACTACTAGAGTTAGTAAGCGTACTAATAAAAATTAGAGATACTTACTCTTGTTTTAGATAAGAGGTAGAGAGCGTTTAGCTAATTAAATAATTTTTAGTAATATTATAATTAGCGCGCGTGCGCTAAGCAAGCTCTTAGCGCTACATACGCTCTAATAAGCACATAACTAGCGTTCTTAGCTATAATAAGAGAGCTTATTATAACTACGCAGCCTGCTCTTGCAGAATACTTAAAGAGTGTATTATAGAACGTACCTCTAGATGCTCTTTAAAAGCACAGCACATAATTATACTAGTATAGATTAAGATAAGCTCTTAGAAGCTTTGCTACTTAAGAGAGCTTTCTAAGTAAGCTTATAATACAATAATTTATCTCCTATTTATTTCTATGCTCCTAGACGCGACACTTTACTATTAAATAATCTTAATAAAGATTATAAATATATAGTAACTGTAATTACATAAACTATTAGAATAAATAATAATAGTGTAGATTTAGATACTATTATATTGCAATTATTAGACAAAAGTAGAAGAGTTAATTCTATTAAGAATAAAAACTCTAATTCTAATTCTAATAATAGAAATAATTCTTTTAGTTATAATTATTCTACTAGTAACAACTATAATACTAGTAATAATAATAATAATAACAATAATAAAAGAAATTCTATTAAAAGTAGTAATAACAAAGATATAGAAATATCTATATCTACTACTAAGAAAAATAATAATAATAAGTCTAATAATAATATTAAGACTTATAATTATTGTAAAAAGAAAAAATATCTAGAATCTAATTATTTTAAGAAATATCCTAATTTAATTAAGAATAAATCTATTAACAATACTACTAAAGAAGAAACTATTTTAACTTCTTCTATAGTTAATAAAGATAATAGTAATAATACTATAGACATTATTTTAGATTCTAGCGCTACTATACATACTTACTATATTAAAGAGCTATTTATTAATATTAAACTTAGTATTACTACTATTAAGTAAGATAATACTAATAATAATATTAAAGCTAGCAGTATAAGTAATATCTTAGTTAAATTTACTAGTACTAATAAACTAGTTAAATTAACTAATATTCTTTATGTACTATAATTAGAAGTTAATTTATTAAGTCTTAGTTTAATAACTAAGAAAAATTACTCTTTATCTTTTAATAAAGATAATTACTTTATATATAACTCTAAGAATAATCTATTATCTAAAGGTTATTATAAAGATAGAGTTAGTATATTCTTTATAATTAGTTCTACTTCTAGTATTAGTAAAAATTATAAATCTTATACTACTTTAAATACTATTAATAATAGTAATTTAGAAGATCTAGAAGAATCTAATCTAGAAGATAATCTAGAAATAGATAATACTATAAAATTAGATAATAATTCTAATTTAGATAATAATTCTAACTTAAATATTATTTCTAATAATAGTAAGTAATTAGTATTTAATAATAAGTCTATAGAACTATTACATAAGAGATTAGAATATATTAATCTTAATACTATTAAAAAATTAAAAGATAACGCTTTAGGCGTAGATTTTAATTTAGAGAATATTTTTACTACTAGAGTTAGTTTAGATAATTATATTACTTATATATAAGCTAAACTAACTAAAAATTGTAAAATAGAAGTAAGTACTAAAGTAGAAGCTTATTTAAATCTATTATATATAGATATAGATAGGCCTATTAGGCCTAAAACCTTTAGAGGTTTTAAATACTATATTACTTTTAGAGATAGTTTTACTAAATATTTAGTAGTAAAACTATTAAAAACTAGAAAGAATATTATTAATGTTATAGAAGATACTATAATAGAATTAGAATTAGAAGCTACTAATAATAATAGCTTAGATTCTAATTCTAATAATAATTCTAGTAATTCTACTAGTAATAATAACTCTATTATTATATTTAATAATAATAAAGTTAAAGCTCTATAACTAGATAATAAGTTTAAATCTAGAGAACTAGATAGCTATCTAATTAAAAAAGAAATAAATACTAGATATTCTAGTTCTTATACTTCTAAGCAAAATAGCGCAGTAGAAATAATTAATAGAGTATTACTTAATAAAGTAAGAGCTTTATTAATTAATAGTTATTTACCTACAAATTTATAAAGAGAAACTATATTAACTACTACTTATTTATATAATAGAACTTCTAATAGTTCTATTAATTTTAAAACGCCTTATAAGTTAAAACATAAAAAAATACCTAATATTA
Source organism: Alternaria metachromatica (assembly GCF_023757995.1). Classification (NCBI taxonomy): domain Eukaryota; kingdom Fungi; phylum Ascomycota; class Dothideomycetes; order Pleosporales; family Pleosporaceae; genus Alternaria; species Alternaria metachromatica. The sequence goes on from NW_026055554.1 coordinate 10,543, forward strand.
ATAATATTAGAATTTTTAGATCTTTAACTTATTATAAAGAACCTACTATTTTAATTAAAAAACTAGATAGTAAAGCTAGTTCTTATTATTTAATAGAATTTAGTAGTTCTAATATCTATAAATTATATAATTCTAGTAATAATAAGACTATTAGAGCTAGAGATTATAAAATTATAGAAGGTTATTATTATAAACCTAATAATAATATAAATATTAATAAAATATTTATAAAACTAGAAGATCTTTCTTCTAATAATAATAATATTATAGAAGAAGACTTTAGTAAAATAGAAACTATTACTAGTAATAATAATAATAAAATTATTATTAACAATAGTAATAGTAATATTATTATTAATAATAACTCTAAATTTGATAATTCTAAAGATAAGTTATTAATTAATAATAATAATAATAACTATAATAAAAGAGTTATTTCTTCTATTAATAATAATAGTTTAGTAGAACTAGATAATAATTATTCTAAAGATAAACTAGCTATTAATTCTACTATTATTATAGAAGATAATAGCTTTAATAGTAAATTAAATATTAATACTAGTAAAAATAATTAGAATACTCTTTATAATAATTCTATTATAGAGAATATTTTAAATACTAGTAATAATAGTTTAATAGAACCTAAAAGTTATAAAGAAGTATTAAGTAGAAAGAATAAAGATCTATATCTAGCTGCTATAAAAATAGAAGTAGATAATCTTATTAAAACTAATACTTAGAATATAACTAATAAACTTAATAATATTAATATTATTAAAGGTAGATAGGTTCTTTCTAAAAAATTAAACTTAGATAATACTATTAAAAAATATAAAGCTAGATAGGTAGCTAAAGGCTTTTTACAAAAATATAATATTAATTATAAAGAAACTTTTGCTTCTACTAGTAAGCCTAGTATTATTAGGCTATTATTAGCTATTTTCTGCTATTTAGATTAGAAAATATATACTTAGAATATTAAATAAGCTTTTTCTAATGCAGAAATAAATAATAATAATATCTATATATAATTGCCTATAGGCCTAAAAGAATATATCTTATAAGAAGCTTTAAAAGATATTATAGATAAAACCTTAATAGATTTTATTAATAAAACTATTTTAAATAAAGACTATAATAATTTAGTTTGTAAATTAAATAAAGCTTTATATAGTTTAAAATAAGCTTCTAAGTAGTAGTAATTATTTTTAACTAAAATTCTAGAACAACTAAATTTTAAAGTTTTAAATATAGATAATAGTATTTTTATATATAATACTAAACTTATTATATTAGCTATATATGTAGATAATATATTAGTATTTACTAAAAATATAAATCTAGTTAATAATCTATATAAAGATTTAACTAGAACTTCTAAATTAGAAATAACTTATTTAGAAGAAATTAAAGAATTTCTAGGTATAGAAATAATTAGAAATAGATCTAAGAGATCTTTAATTATAACAAAAAGAAGCTTTATTAATAAGCTATTATTTAAATATAATAAGCTATTAAATAAGTTAAAATCTATACCTTTGCCTATAGAAGTTAAATTATCTAAAAATCTAGAAGATAGTTCTATTATTAAAGACTATTAAAAAGAAATAGGTAGTTTAATTTATTTAACTATATTTACTAGGCCTAACCTAGTTTATAGTATTAATTATCTAGCTAGATTTATGTCTAATTCTAGTCTAGAACATTATAAATACTTAAATTTTATATTTAGTTATTTATTAAAGACTAGTAATTATAGCTTAGATTTAACTCTACAATCTTTAGATTCTAATAATTTTAATAATAATACTATTAATAATATTAATAATAGTATTAATTTATTAGGTATTAGCAATTTAGATTAGAAGAGTAATTTAGATTCTTAAAAATCTACTACAAGTAATATATTTATTTTAAATAATTCTAAAAGTAATTATAATAGTAATATAGCTATTAGTTAGATTTTAAAACTATAAAAAACTATAGCTATTTCTAGTGCACAAGTAGAATATATAGCTTTAAAAGAAGCTACTAAAGAAAGTTTATATCTTAATAACTTTATTAAAAATCTTTTTAATAATAATTCTATTAAAGAATTTAGTTCTATTTTAAATAGAACTAATATTATTAAAACAGACTCTTTAAGTACTATAGAACTAGCTAAAAACTCTATTTTTTACGCTAGAACTAAGCACGTAGATATAACTTATTACTTTATTAAAGAAAATTTGCTAAATAATAAAATAGATCTAGTTTACAAGAATACTAGTACTATTTTAGTAGATAATCTAACTAAACCTACTAGTTATTTTAAATTTAAGAAATTTATAAATAGAATTAGTCTAGTTAAACTAGATTAATTATTTATAACTAGTTATTATTATTATTATTTATAATAATAAAAATAGTATATTAATACTATTACTATAGAGCTTAGGTTTTTAACCTCTAAGTTCTTATACCTTAGAGATTCTAGTTTAGGCTTTATATCTAGTTATTATTATATAACTATTTATATTAGTAAATAGAAATAGAAATAGAAATAGGTTTCTAGTTTTAAGATAGTTATTAAAACTTCTTATAAATTATTATTAATAAGTTAGTTATAAACACTACTTATATTTTCTTATTATTTAGTTATAAAACTGTAGCTTAAGAGAGTATGTAAAGATTATAATAACTTAGTTATTATTATCTTTTTATTATTAAGCTTTATTAAGATTATACTTATTATTATTTCTTAACAAATTAGAAAAATTCCTAGTAAATCTAATTACTTACGTAATTAAGATTTTAGTAGCTAGTCTTAATCTACTATACTAGAAAATTCTAAGACACCTTTATTTATCTTAGCTTAGCTATTATTAGAGTTATTACGTAAAATAATAACTTTTATCTTTCTTATCTCTCTTTCTATAATTACTAAAAAATCTAGTAATAAACTAATTATTAGTCTATATAATATAACGTATAGACTAATATAATTAGTACTAGTCTAGATTATAAATCTAAGAAGATAAAAAGAATTTAGTAGACTTTAATTATAAATTTAGAAATTAAGTAGATTTAATTATAAATCTTTATCTTTAAGTAAAAATAAGTAGATATTTATATAATTATTCTAGTAGCTATTTTCTATAAAAGAAATAGTAATTCTCTATAGTTATTCTTTACCTAGTAATAATATTATTACCTTTTACCTATTATCTACTTTATAATTACTTTATTATAATCTTTATTAGTTATACTATTTATTATAGTATTTAACTACTTTGTTCTAACAAAGCTATATTCTATTATTAGAGAATAGTTTCTGTTACCTATCTATTCTTTATATAATTAACTACGTATTACCTATATTTCTATACTAGAGTATTAAATAGATTAATACTATACTACTTAACTATACTATATTAAAAATTCTATACTAGTATTCTTAATAAATATAAAAAAGAGTAGCTTAATATTAATCTTTAAAAAGCTCTTACTACTTACTATTAACTAATATTCTATTTCTTAATAAGTACTTAAAGCTTAATATAGAAGAATTTTAACTCTAAAATAACTAAACTAACTTTTAGCTAACTATTTAAATTTTATTAGCTTAAAACCTTAATCTATAAAAGCGTATTCTTAAAATCTTATAGAAGATCTACTTTATAATATTTATAAATACTATAGATATTAATCTAACTATTAGATAGATTATAGAATAAGATATATATTATAACTAAAAATAGAAAAAAGTAAATAGAAAGATAGTTATAGATAAATTAGATAGTAAAGCTTTTAAATTACCTTTCTTTTTAAGTATAACTAGAGATTTAATTAAAGATTTTTATACAAGTTATATAATAAATACTTAAGATATTATATTTTAAAAGTAGAATTATAGAATAAATCTTAATAAGAAAGATATCTTCTAAACTTTTCTTATACTTAAATAATCTAATAAAATCTATAGCTTTTCTAAAACTTCTATTTAGTTAAACTATAATTTATACAATATAAAGTTAAAGACTAGAACTATACTTAGAGCTTAAAAGATATATAGACTTAAGGTTAACTTATTTTACTATTAGATAAGTAATATAGCTATTTATTCTTAATAGAAATAGAAAGTAAAGTACTTAGATTATAAAAAAGACAAAAGCTTTTTTTAGTTAGACTAGAATTTTAGCTAAGTTATAAAGATATTTTAAGATTTTAATAAAATTATACCTAAGAATAATACGTAGTTAAGATAATAGATAAAACTATTCTTCTAGCTAAATCTATTCTAATACTATATTTACTATAGCTATATTAACTTCTATAGTTAAGGTTATAATTTAAGCTATAGTATAAGTTAGAATATATTAAAAATAGAGAGGTACTAAAAACTAATTTCTAATAATAGAATATAGATTAATAGAAATAAAGTAGTTAATAATATAAATTCTAAAGTAAGTTTATACTAGACTTAAGACGCTCTACTTTCTAGCTAACGCTAGAGAGCGTTAACTAGATTTTTTAAGATATAACTATTATATAGGCCTTAGACTCTACACTAGTCTACTCTTTTAGCTTACTTATATAAGCGTAGTCTTACACCTTACACTATATATAATATATTTACTTCTATCTAGAGTATTTACTATTATCTAAAGTTTTAGATAGTAACCTAACGTATATATTATATTAGCTTACTACTATAGCGCGTAGCTATCTAAAGTTTTAAAGTTCTTTTACTTTACTTATAGTAGTAAGTTAATATAAGATATTATATTATTTTACTATAGTAGCTCTTTAGGCTCTATTTAAATACTAATCTTTATAATTACTATAATACTTATAGTAATTATATTCTATACTTAATTAAATAACTACTTTTAGTCTACTAATTAGTAGCTACACCTTTATTTAGTGTAAGTTAAGTATATATAGCTCTATAAGTAGAGTAATAATAAATATATTATAACTAATAAAGATTATAATAAAATAATTATAAAGTAGATAATAAGTAAAAGGTAATAATATTATTACTAGGTAAAGAGTAACTATAGAGAATTACTAATTATTTTATAAAAGATAGCTACTAGAATAGATACTACTACGTAAATATCTATCTCTTTCTACTTAAACATAAGAGTTTATAATTAAATCTACTTAATTTCTAGATTTATAATATAAGTCTACTAAATTTATTTTTTCTTCTAGATTTATATTCTAGACTAGTACTAATTATATTTATCTAGGCGTTATATTATATAGACTAATAGTTAGTTTTAGTACTAGATCTCTAAGTAATTATAAATAAATATAGAAGTAAGAAAAAAGTTAATATTTTATATAATAATTCTAGAGATAGCTATACTAAGTTAAATAGAAGTATATAAGAGTTTCTTAGCTACTATAGCTTTATAACTATAGTTTTAGATATATAGAAATAGTAGTATCTACTTATTACTTAGTACTTAGTATCTAGTATCTAAGTTTATAATTTAATTATATTATTATAATATAGATATAACTATGTAAATACTTATAATAATAATAATAATACTACTAGCTTATTTTTTTCTTTTTCTCTTTCTTACTAATACGCTTTACTAATCTATTCTTTAAGGTTAATACCTACTATACATATCTTTTAAATCTCTATTATTATCTTTTACTATATATTACTAAAGATACTTATTAAAGGCGCGCGCGCGTCTATTTAAGTTAACTATTTTTATTAAAACTTATTTTATAAGATAATAGAAGAGTTTATCTATTTATAAAAAAAGAATAGATTATATCTTTATAGAAAGATAGTCTAGACTTATTTATAATTATTTAGTAAGTTTCTAATTAATATATTATTTAAGCTAGCTATAGTAAACTTATTAAGATAATTCTACTACTACTATAATAGTTTATAACTAGTAGTAAGCTTAGTCTTTATATACTATAAAGCTTTTTATTTATTATAAAAAGTATAATATCTAGCTTAGTTTTATATAGACTTTCTTAGAAGCTTAAAGCTTTAGATACTAATAATAATCTAACTCTAAAAGTTATACCTAAAGTTAAAGTAACTTATATATACTTAAGAAATATTCTAAATATATAGTAACTTATTTTTTTTTTAAGTTAGTAAGTATAATAAGTATAAGTACTTACTAGAATATTAGTAAAAGTTATATACTTTTTACTTTTTTTATTTTTAATACACTTATTTATAATAGTAGCTATTTTAATATAGTAAGTTTCTACTAGTATAAAATTTTACTACTATGTATAAGAAAAATAGATACTATAGAATTTTAGTTATTATTTATAAATAGCCTTTTAACTCTACTATCTAGTACTTTCTTAACTATAGAATTATTTATAGCTATATTATATAGTATTAGCTTATAAGGTTTTCTACTTTTAGAGTTTTTTTATAACTATTTAAGATTCTATAATATTTTACTACTTAAGTTAACTAATATATATATAATAAATTATATTACTACTAAATAAATATAATATATATTAAGTTATACTTAAATTCTATATAGATATCTTTCTATATAGTAAATAGAGTATAAAGCTTTTTAAATATCTTTTTATAGTAGTATATTAGTTAACTTTAGTATATTTAGTTACTAAGTTAGTATTTAGCCTACTTAGTAAAACTTTAGTAAAGTATTTATACTAAAATAATAAAGTTAAGCTAGTATTTAGCTTTAGTAAAGCTCTAATTAGCGTTTAAGATAAAAAAGCTTTAGTATTAGAACTATAAAGTTCTAAAATTATAAGTTTAAGTTATACTATCTTTTATATACTAAGATAAGAGACTTTTTTTATTACTTTATTACTTTATTACTTTATTACTAATTTTAAGTAAAAAGTAAAGTAGTTATTATTACTTACAATATTAAATTATAATAAAAAAATAATATACTCTAATTAGTAAAAGCTTAAGATACTAAATAAAAGAATAAAATAAAAAAACAGTCTTCTAGTATAGTTAATTAAAACTAGCTACTTAAATCTTAATTAACTAAGTAATTAGATTTATAAAGAAATGTTCTAAGTTATAGAGAAATAATTATATATATAATCTTTAACAAAGCTAAATAATAAAGAAATAATAATAACTAAGTTATTATAATCTTTATAGACTAGAAATAAAAGTAGATAAATTTTCTAATATTAGGTAGATTCTTGTCTAAAATCTAGCTATTAGTAAATATCCTTTTATATAGTACTAAAAGAATAATAAGATAGAGAATAAATTAATTTATGCTTATAATTAAAAGTAGTTCTTATTAATAATATAGTCTATCTATAAGATTAAAAGAATTCTACTTTTTAATATTAAAAAAAGAAAATAAAAATATTAAAATCTAATCTTTCTATTACTTAAGCTTTTAAACTCTTTCTAAGTATTCTTCTATTTTACTTTAAGAAGTTAATAATTTAAATCTTTAATTCTACTAGAAAGTAAGATACTCTAAAGATATATTACTTTAAATATTATTATTAGGTTACTTTACTTATTTTAGAGTTACTAATTTTAGTCTTATATATTCTACTCTTATTAGTAATAATAGCTACTAATAATAATAGTAACGTAATTTAATTCTAATAAGACGTCTATTTATTTAGCTAATAAAACTTATATTTTCTAACTATCTACTTTACGCTACTATAATAAAATAATAATACTTCTACTATATACGCTATACTTTCTAGTTTCTATAAGTATACTATAAAGCTTATATTAATTACATCTTCTACTATTACTCTTACTAACTTAATTTATTTATAAATATATTCTTTATTAGTCTAAATAAAAGAGCTAGAATTTAGATATAGATTAAGAATTTTAGTGTAGTAGAAGAGCGTCTTTTTAGATATAAAGAAGATAATATATAGTAAATTCTTATAAAGAATAATATTACTACTAATAGTAAACTTAAAATTTAAAGCTAGAAACTCTTTAACTAATAATAAGTAGAATAAGAATAATAAGTTTATAATAATAACTATTTATACTAACACGTAGTTAGTAAAACTTATAAGTTTTATAAAAGAAAAGCCTATCTTATAGAGAATAGGTCTTAGAGTTATAGCGCGTAATATACTAAAACTTAGATAAGTTTCTAAAAGTATACTTATAGCTTCTAAAAAAGTAGTTTTTATAATAAATTTTTTTTTAAGCTTAATAAAAAAGCTTTAGATAAGAAAAAAAAAGAATAATAAAAAAAAAAGTAAGTAAAAGCTATATAAGAAAGATAAATAACACTACTTAGTAAGAATTTGTATTATTAGAGTCTTAAAAATACTTAGTTACTTTACGTACTATAGTTATTAATAAAAATCTAAATAAAATATATAGCTTTACTATTCTTTAAAAGCTTTAACTCTAGTTATATATCTAGTAGATTTAATTAAAGTCTATACATACTAATAAACGCTTTTAGTAGATACTAGTAGAGAGAAATTACTAGATTTTAGCTACTTTATATACCTAATTTTTCTTCTTAGATCTATAGTCTTCTTAGTATATTTTTATCTATATAGAATTATATTATAAAAGATTATTTCTAAAAAAAGCTTTCTAGTTAGTTAAAACTTCTAAGTTTTTACTACTTTAAAAGTTCTAATTCTAGAATTCTAATTATAAGCTTACTTAAAAAGATATTTTATTAGCTTACTAAGAGTCTAAGTAATATTATCTTTAGTATATTATAAATAGTGTTTAGTTTCTAAAGTTTAGATTATAAGAAATTAGTTTTATTATTTTAAACTTATACTTATATTTATTTCTATATTAAGAAGCTTTTATATCTTTTAAATATCTATATCTTTTTATAAAAAACTAAAGGTTTTATAATCTAATAGCTAGCTCTAGATATATAAAGCTTATTACTAGTATACTAAGAGATAAAAAACTTAGATTCTAATATACCTTAAAGTATTAGATATTTAATAAGCTTAAAGTTTAAGACTTTAAACTATTACTTATATTATAGTTTTAATAGCAAAATTAAAATAGCTCTATAGCTACTCTAATACTAAGAACTTTTATAGAAAAGCTCTTATACTAAATTCTTTATATTTTTTAAATTTACTAGTAATTTAGAAGTTTTATAGAATTTATAAAAAGAATTATTCTTAAAGATAGAAAAAGGCTCTAAGCTAGTCTTTTCTAAGTTTACTAATATACTATTAATACTAATATAGTATATATCTTTAATAGTAATAAAATAACTATTTATTTATTAATTTACTCTATTATTATCTATCTAAGCTTTTAGTTTTTATCTTAAGTAAATATAAGCTTAATTAATAGTAATTAAAATACTACTAATAGAATTAAAAAATCTTTTCTCTACTAACTATATATAAATTCTTTGTTTTTTAAGCTTAGTAACAAAAATATAAGAATATAAGTTAGTTTTAATCTCTTTTCTAACTATATTATAATTTTAATTTAACTATTATTAATTATAGCTTTAGCTATATTTAATATTAAAATTTACTTATATATATAGCTCTATCTAGTTAAAAAGTAGTTACGCTAACTAGTTATAAGAATCTTAATACTTATTAGCTATAGGTTTATAGATATTACGTAATACTTATAAGCTTAGTAAACTACTAAAACTTTAGTAAAAAAAGCATTAAAAAGTAATAATAATAAAGTATAGTATTTAAACGCGTATATAGTTACCTATCTAACTAATAATTCTAGAGATAGCTACTTATAGAAGTAGAGAGATTACGTTATATAATTAGCTATTTACTATAGTGTTATTATAAGATATAAAGAGCTATATCTAATATATATAGCTATTTAGCGTAAATAAGAAGCTTTATATAAGTACTCTAAGTAACTCTAAATATACTAAAGCTATAACCTTTTTAGAGACGTTTACAAACTAACAGACTATTTAAGAAGACAAGATTCTTGCGACGTTAGCCACTGTGTCGTTGCCACGGCTCCGACACTAACGTCCTCTTCGCGGAAGGCTCATTCCATTCCGCCCAACATCTCGCCTTCGCCCTCTTCCCCATTCACTCAAGTTTCCATCGTCATCTTCGTCGTCTGTATCCACATTCCAATGTCCCTCTCTATCCCAGCTACCCCGCACACTATCCTGCCCTTCGCCATCTACGACAATCTCAACTCGACTCTCCAATACCATGTTCTCTTTGCTCTCACTCGTCGTTGTGTTCTTCAGCTCAGTTCCTCGCTCTACCTCGTCGATCGCTCGTTTGACTGCGCGCTCGTGGCGTTTGCGACGGAGATAGGTATGCTCGAGTACCAGCAATAGCACGAGTAGGAACACCAGGATAGAGGCAGTAATGATGCCCGCCTTAACTGGCGTGCTGAGCTGAGAGGATGATGGAGGTAATTTCGTTGACGTAGCAGGCGGGATGGACGAGACATCTTGTTGTAAGTCTTGCGCGGATGAGATGCCGTCATCTTGTGCGGGTCCAGCTGCTGAAGATCTTGATGTAATGGTTGAATACCGCGTCAATGCAGTGCCAGCCATTGTCTGCCGGGCTTCTGAAAAGCAGTTCTGGTCAACTCCATCAGTCGCGTTCACCAAGATGAGAACAGTACATAAAACAACACGTACCGTGCAACTGATCTTGACAGTTCCAGAAAAAGCCCGATCGTTGACCAGCGACGCATAGATGAGCTTCATTTTTGGGAACGCAGTCAGCGATGGGAACTTTAAAGTACGATGTAATTGACAAGACTGAAGCGCGTAAGATTGAACAGAAGCCTTGTCGAGAAGAAGAGGGGAAAGTGGCGGTATTGCGCTCGAACAAAACAATCACAACAGTCTCGTCGTGTCTTTCTGCAGTAGTGTACCTGCAGTAGCACCTCAACGACGCAATGCGTCCAGCATCGACTTGTCTTTTTCGCAGCCCGAAACAGGGTAAGTACTTTCCATTCATCGCAGCAGTCGCAATCTGAGTACTAATCTGATGCAAGGAGCTGATTATTTTACCTCTAAAGCACCATGTTAACAATCGCGACCACAGATGACGGCTCCCTTGCTCCCATTAGCTGGTTCAAGTCTTGAAAGTGAAGACAAGATGATGCGATGCTGAAACACGCCCCTCCCGCCACGCGACGCACAACACACATGTCGTGCAACATAAACTCCATAACAACAGTTTGCTGCACCAAAACCAACGCGAAAACATTACTAACCGTCTACATGACCACCAAACATCAATCTTCACGACATAGCCTCGTCGTCCATTCTGCCCCCCACCCAGCATCAATTTAACGCACCTCAGATCCTTCAACAACAAGCTCCTTCCTCACACTAAGATAACTCCCAATCTGGCATCTCAACCCATCGAAAGGTCTACTAAGAAGGCATGTAAGGTAGCTAGTCGGTTCCTGCGGGTCATTCGCCGTGATCGCTGTTGCGCCGTTGAGTATGGTGGCGCGACCATCATCGCCTTCCCTGCACGACGAAATGAAGGTGTTAGCAAAATCTGAACACATGAACACCATCGTATCCCACCGATGCAAGAACAAAGAGGAAGTAGAACAAAACATACCCAACCCGATAAACCCACAACCAAAAACTCAACTCAGCCCTCCTCTTCCCCACCGCCTCATACCCCGTCATCCCAAACGACACATCACCCACCTCCCCCTTCGCATCCACACAACCGACCACATCCTCGATAATCGTCCCATTCTTCATCGTACCCCTGCAATTCCACTTCGACGCCGGTAGCGGAGCCTCTTCTGGGACCAGCACGTCGAAGTCGATGGTAGAATCGAACTTTGAGCCTTCGGGCCAAGGCCCGTTGCCGGGGATGCCGGTGCTGGTGCTCATCATGTGCATGTCTAGGCGGGGTATGTGCCATGTTTCTGCGGCGGCGGCGGAGGTGTCGCGGGCGTAGATGGGGTGGGGGAGGATAGTGGGGAGGGCGGTGGTGAGGGAGATGAAGAGGGGGAGGAAGGTTATGAAGGGGGTGGGGGATATCATGATGCGATTTCTGGCCGGTGATGGCGATGTTCGATATCGGTACTTTTGCTTAGGGTGTGGGAGGTTGGTTCAAGCTGAGTTGAGCAATGTCGAGAGCAATAGAACTCGAATGTCCAGCATCACAAGCCCGCACTCACGGCTGATATATACCTCTGCAACCTCCAACGCACATTCCTTCGTTAGTCCTACGCCTCCATGTTTGCTCGCCACAATGCAACCTTACCCAGGTAATCCTGCGCCATGACGTGACCCTAGTACGAAGTGCATCGAACCATAGCCCCATCCCAGCCTATAATACATGTAAGCAGCGCCAGCATACCAAGTATCGTACGAGAACATCATCAGCCTTTCAGCTCAAAGGCTCGTATAATGCATCGGTCCCGAGTAGAGTCGGCTCAACAAACTGGTACACGCATTCCTGAATTGTTGGCGTCGCACACAGGGACGCTTAGTCGCATTAGCGGTCGCACAAGCACGGTGTATCCAGGGAAACGATTGCATGCATATGTACGGATACGGGTACCTCAATATATATCCTGCGCGCGCTATAGGATAGCGCTGATAAGAAGCATTGAGAACATTCGATGTACAGTAAATGTCGCTGACTGCTGTCCGTCGTACCTGCATGGCGGTTGCTCAACGCCGTTACCAAACACATCCGCTGTGAGACATATCAAACCATGAACGACACTAGACTACCGTGATATTCGTACTCTTGTTCATCCCACCCGCGCACTTATCGTAATGGTCTGCGCCACGCGATTCCAGTGCTCATGCGACTGCAACGCTCCTCCTCACTCGCAATGCAATCTCAGCCATGCTGGACAAATTCCACTCACCCTGAACGCCCTGTGCAACTGGAATGTGCTCCCCAGAGTTGATGACATGCACCTTCATCTTCTCGTGGTACTTGAGACCAGGTAGAAGTTTGGGGGTGACGAGGAAGTATTGACTCGTGTTCTCTTGGCATGCAATGTCCACCATGCGCTCGTGGACCATGCGTTCGTTGCGGGGATCCATACCCTGGTTGATTTCGTCGACGACGCGGAATGGTGACTGGGCGAGGTCTTGTAATGCCATGAGGTAGAAGATTGTTGACACGGCGCGCTCGCCACCAGACTGGCGGTGAGAGTTCAATACGCTCAGCGGCTCGTTCTCTCTGTTGGGATCATTAGCTAGGTTTGCCTGTGAGCACGATAATCTGAGCTTACCGGAAACGGACTGAAATCTGGACGGACCAGTTGTCAAAGTCGTCTTCGTCTTTGTTCACCTGGACTTCACCAGCGCATCCAATCTGCTCGAAGTTGTGTGCGAAAGCCCCGCTGATCCTTTGGATGAGAACGTCGAGCTGAGGCTCCCACTGCTGGCGGATTTCTGTGATGTTCTCTTTGATCTCTTCGAGACTAGCAGCGTACTGTTCCAGGTTCTCACGCGTTTTCTCGATGTCACCCGCACGCTTCTGATAGGCCCTGATCGCCCCAGGATTACCTTCGGCCATCATCTCTAGCCGGGCGTTGACCGACTGAACCTCTAGCTCCAAGGCTTCGAGTGTGGGAAGCTCTTTGTATTCCATAACGATCTGCCTTTCTTCTTCGCTGAGACTGTAAATGTCGCTCTGCGTAGCCTCTTGCAGCTCTCTGTACTTGGCCCGAAGAACTCGCTCGTGATTCGTGCGCTCATTGATCTTGTGTTCTTGTGCTCTCTGTCTGTCCAGGATCGCGCTATTCTCTTTGATAAGCCCTCTGAGTTCCGACTTGACTTCGATGAGCCGGATTTCAGCCTCGACAAGCGATTCGTGAAATGCCCTCATTTGGGTTACAACTTTCTGTGGGATCGTCAGCAGGACTCCAGCGAGGAAGCTTTTGTGACTGACAGCATATTCGAGTGTCAGGTTCGCTACATGCAGTAGTGTGGCACGAGCGTCAGCTTTGATAGCTTTGATGCGGGCAGTAGTCTCTGCATTTTCCTGCGTTTTGCTGCGCAGGTCGGCTTGTTTCGATGCTATACATAGTTAGCAGATACCCCTTCTCGCATAGGTAAGGAACTCACCAATCTTGTCAGGTAGAGCTTCCCATTCGGCGAAAGCCTTTTTCAAGCCGTCTTGCTCAGCTTGCACAGCGTCCTACCAGATTGTCAATAATTGGCGCCTTTGCATCCAGTGGCAGTAACAAGTACCTTCTGTTGTTTGAGAGCGTCGTTTTCCTCCTCGAGTTTGCCGACTTCATCCTTGAGGATCTTGTGGTTCTCGCGTAGCTCTTCTCCCTCTCGTGCTAGCCCTTTCTGTTCCTCAATGATGGCTCGCAACTCGTCCGTATTGCCTGGCTGATCTACGAAAAATCGTGCCGGTCTTAGTGAATTGACGGAGGTAGAAGACTGGCTGTAGCGTGTGATCACGCGATACGTGTCTGTACCACTCACCCAGCTACGAATCGGGCCTTGCTTCTCTAAAGCGTCATGTAACGCATTAGATATAGGCGTGGCAGCAAATGCAATCTCGTGCACTTTACAACTATCGCAAAGCATGGCTAAGACCTCGTCAGGTCCTTTGAGGTAGTCCAAAATGTACCCTTCAAAGCCGTATTGAGCCAGGCCTGTCTTCGCTACAGGTGGTTGATACGAAGAGAGCAGCTTTGGTGATGTTCGAAGAAAGACATCATTGAATCCCTGCCCACCGTTGGCTTTTCTACCGAGCAGACGATTGCCCAGCATCTTCGAGTCCTCGTTGTTGGTACATGTGATGGCAAGGACATCACCCCTGCGTAACTGGTTTTCAACAGCCTGAGCATACTTGGCATCTGTGACAGAACATTCCAGTATCGGTGGCCCGAAGACTTCGCCTTTCAATTGCAGAGATGCTTTATTACTTTGAATCCATTCCCATGCGGCAGCGGTTTCGCGGGAAAGTCTCATCAGAAGGCTGGCTTGCTTTCCGCTCTGTGTGTTCAGTCGTTCCCGGTCAGCCTTTAGCTGATTGCTTCGCGCCGAAATGGCGCCTGCGCGGGCAGCCATCTCTTTCATGCTACTCCTTTTGTCGGAGATGAGGCCCGTATTAGTAGAGATTTGGTCGCGAAGATCTGACTTGCGCTGCTCGTAAGATTCCACGTCGAATTGCGCGGGTTGGTCCTGTCGCTGGGCTTCCAGCCTGGTGATATCACGGTTGAGGCGAACCATGTCATCTGCGCGCTTTTTCTTCGAACTCAATTCGGCTTTGATCTGATTGTCAGTTTCCGCCGCTTTCGCTTTGCCGGTCTCAATCTTTGTCGCGAGCTTTTCAGCCTGTGTCTTGATCATATCGACGCGGTTCTTGCGAAGGTTTACGATTTGCTCAATCTCGTTCTGATACGTTTCGACTTCTGCCTGCGCTCTTCGCGCTGGTTCTATGTCGATGTTGATTTGATCAAGCTCCAGTCTAGCGTCTCGAATTTCTGCCTTTACTGCAGTAATCTCAGTCTTGAGAATTTTCGTCTCGATGATAGGCTTGACCGACTTCAAGCACTTCGACTTCCGCAAAAGGCCTTCTCGTTGATGGTAGCGATCTACGTCATCTTTTGTTGCGGTTTGTGCTTTCTCCAGCATGTCCAGATGGTTGCGTTCGTTATTCTGCTTCGTCTCCAAAGCGCGTTCCTTTGTACGCAGTTCCTTGAGCTCATCATGCCATGCTACCATCTGCGGGGGCGCTGCAGCGCGTTGGGTCTCTCGTAATCGGTCGACGTCGCTCATCCTCGCGAACTCCACTACACGGTCTTGCGGTAAAAACTGGCAGAGGTTGTCGATCTGAATGGAATATTGTCTGGCCATGTCTTGTACATCTTTCTTCGACACGAGTGGGCCGTCAAGAAAGAAGACGGACTTATTATCGCGCTTGCGTATGACACGCCTGACAATGCGATTGGGGCCATTGCCAGGACCCGTTGCGAGCTCGATCTCAATGGTAGCTTCGGCAGCACCGTGTTTTACGAATTGTCCCACCTCTTTGGCTCTTCCCAGGTGTTCGCTGCCCCATCCCAGACCTAGACAGATTGCGCAGACCAAGGTACTCTTTCCTGTGCCATTGGGCCCGATGACCATGTTCAGGCTCGGCCCTAAATGGAACTCTGCAGCCGTGTATGTCACGAAATTTTCCAGCTTCACCCTGACGAGGGAGCCTGCTTTGAATTCGCCTTCAGTCGAGCCGTTCGGGTCGCCGTTCGTCTGCGCAGAACTGGAAGGCGCGTCTCGGCCATGGCGGGCGCGTTTGCCGTTTGTGGAAGGTGAGGACGAGGCATCGGAAGACTCGTCGAGGTCCTCGCTAATAGCGCGCGATGGGCGCTTTCGTCCTCGCTGGACTAGGCCGGGCATTGTAGTGGTGTCGTACGTGGGTTGACGTAAGGTGGAGTGGGCTTTGTGATTGAGGGGACGGAAGGGCGCGCGGGCGGGCACTAGCAACTAGCGCGTCGCCCAGGATCCCGCGGTCAGGTGACTTCGTGCGGATCCATTAGATTGATTCATCCTTGAGTACAGGTTGTATTCCGCGTTCTCAGTAATCACTACCTTCATATCTGTGTACTCATCTACTAATACACGACGTCTCGAATGCATGCAACGCACTTGCCCGCCCAATAAACTATGCTATCCGAACTAAACGCCAAATGTGACAATCATACTATGACGTGTGACCTGGCAAGCGACTACACCATGCACGCATCTCGTAACTCGTCTTAACTTCACAGCTTCCAGGCGCTGCAATGAACACAGAAACAGATGTACGAAGGAGAGAAAGCGCCGACGCAACCAGTGCCTCGACACGCAGAGCGAAACGGACGTTCTCAGAATATCGTGCCAAAGTTCTCCTCAACCATGGGAAGCGGTTTCCTCGGGCTCGATGGCTTGCCGTTCTCGTCGGCTGTCTTCTTGTGGCGGAATGTGACTACGGTATGATTAGGGATTGACAGTAACACATTTGACAATCAAGACTTACATCCAACGAATAAACCCTTGCCCATCTGGACGTTGCGGTCCTGCATGGCCTCCAAAGCAGCCTGCTTCTCGTGTACCTCCTTGTACTTTGCCATGTCGGCTTCGCTACCGAAATCGTCGAAGTATCCAGCATCTGTCTCACTGTCCAATTCGGGAACGAAGGGTGCCTTCTGCTCTCTCAGCCTCGCCCAGTCAACCTCGGCGAAGTACTGATGGGCATGGATCTCGGAAATGTTGCGGAAGCGGGTAGACTTGGAAGCCACGAGACGGATGATGAGGTCCCATGTGCGCTTCGAGAGGAAGTAGGATGGGTCTTCATAGACGGGCTTCCGTAGAACCTTCTTCCACTGCTTCAAGTTCTGCCAGGTCTCGTCTACTGTAGCACCGGCGAATGGCGGATAACCGGCCAGAGCCTCGAACAACATGCATCCCAGACTCCAGTAGTCGACTGTGTAGTCATACTCATCGCCTTTCAATACTTCAGGTGCCATGTAATCGGGACTGCCAACAATACTCTTTGCGTAGTTGACGTCTCGCTCGCGAAGAGAGCGGTAGTTTTCTCGTCGCTGGGCTGCCGATCGCTCTTCGATAGGCCGGCCGAATGGCGAAATGACGTCGCTGACGGATTCGAGCTTGATGCGCATAGACTCAATCTTGGAGGGCGCAAGGATACCAGCTGCGAGACCGAAGTCGGTCAACTTGACATGGCCGGTGCTGTCGATCAGGAAGTTCTCGGGCTTTAGATCGCGATGGATGTAACCCAGCTGATGTAGCGAGTCAATACACGAGAACATCTCGGCGATGTAGAAACGCGCATGCCGGTTGTGCAGGACACCAGTGTTGTTCAGAAGGGTTCGGAAGTCGCCTCCAGGGACGTATTCCTAGCAGTTTTCAGTACACTGTTTAACTTTGGGTATCGATGCGGCTCACCATAGCAAGGTAGATGCTCTTGTCGTCTTGAAAGGCGTAGAGCAAGCGGACCAGCCACTCGCTCTTAGCAGTGGTCAGGATATCGCGCTCAGTCAAGACGTGGCGAACCTCGTCCAGCTTGAACAGCAGCTTCTTGCTCATGACCTTTAGAGCGCAGACCTCTCGCGAGTCCTTCTTCTGAGCCAAGTAGACCTGTCCATAGCCACCCTGGCCGACCTGTGTGAGGATCTGGAAGTCACCCTGCCTTAACCGGGTGCGTCGCTTGCGGAGGTTGGCACGCTCGCGGCCGAGGTACTGTGTGAGGGCATCGTTGTACTCTTCTTCGGGTGTATCTGGAGGGGGAGGGTTCTGAGCCTTGAACTGGGTTAGACGGCTCTGGCGGCTGTGTACGTAGGTGAGGAGGTCGTAGTAGTAGTCGAGGAAGTCTAGATAGTCATTAGCACTGGATGGCCGCGGTATAGGAGAGGCAGCCTACACAGCTGGGTCACGTTTGCCAGGCGCTTTACGGCTGGCTTTCTCGCCTTCTCCAGTTCTTCTGGGGAAAGACGCTGGGGGCCGTTGATGTAGCGTGTCGACTGGCCGTCCTCGCGCGTCCTGTAGGGCTCCTGCCGCGACTGTGCTGCGTGTGTGAGGTAGCTCGACTCCTTCTGCAGGCCTGGGCGCCCACTCGGGGGCGTGTTCTCCTGGTTGGACTTGCGTGTGGGGCTGCCCGGGGCGAAACTGGGACTCTCCATGTTGCCGTAGTCAGCGCCATTGCTGCCGATCTGCAGTTTGTTGGGGGATGTGGGCGATCCGGGCTTCGTCTTGGAGGGCGAGCCCATGGTGGGCAGCAGCCGCATGGCATTTTCGAAGACATGCGGCAGATCAAATGCGCCGGGCGGCTGGTGGTGTTTGCTTGGGCTGCCCTGGGGCGTCTGCTGCGGGCTCATAAAGGCCTCGCCCGTTGGGGTGCCTGGGCGGTCCATTGCGTTGTCGCGGGTCTGGAGTGGAGGGGGAGGGGCGGGCAGTTGGAAGCTGTCTCTGTTGCTGTCCTCCATGGTGCGATGGCAACTGGGCGACGGGGAAGGAGCGGTGGATGGCAGCAACTAAGAGCCGTGGGGCGCAAGCAGGCACGAAGAAGCAAAGAGGCGGCAGTGGGGGCGCAAGCAATCGGCGACAGCAGTCATGCAGCGCACTATCTCACACGATGTCTTGTTTGACGGGTTTGGGTGTATCGGGTCAGGTTTGTGTTGATGGCGGGGTGCATGTTTGGGGCTAGGTGGGCTCCGGGCAACGATGAATTCCAGGCATCCCGGGAAGTGGAGCCCAGATCGACGCAAGGGCTGCACATGCAAAAGTGCTATCCACAAAGATGCTGATGTTTATATGCCGCTGACCACCATGCTATGTACATATCCAGTCTGGTGCCTCTTCACCCCATTACGCACCTAGTGTGCAACACTCACCAAAACTCCCTACCCATCTACAACGCCTCGACTGCCCTGCCAAGGCCATCCGTGTAAAACAATGATATCATAGCTTCGAAAATCGCATCCTGAGTCGAACACCTCACAGCGCTCACGCCTGCTGGAAGTGGCCGTAAAGATCAGTGACGTGCATATTCTGGCGAGCGAGCAGATCAAGAAACGCTTGCCCCTGCATCATGCTCGGCATGAATCGTGGTGCTGGCGCTTCGATGAGCTGCTTCCGACACATGGGGCAGGTAACTTTGTTCTTGTGTGTTCTGCACGTATCAAACTAGGTCATGTGAGCAAACATCTGCTATCTCCAAGCGACTACCACATACCCATTGACCTATGCAGAACTCTCCAAACGTGTGTCCACACGAGAGCTCAATCGCAATTTCTTCCTCTTCCGTAGGCGACACACGTGTAGCGGCATAGTCTTTCTGGCAAATGTCACAAGCCTTGGACGCTTTCTCTGGAAGCGTACTTGGTAGATGGCGCTGGAGACTGGTTTTCAATTGTTCAATCTGGCGAGCGGTAGCAATGTTGGGATCGAATTGAGGCGGGTAGCGGCCCGCGATACGCGGCCGCACTTCTCTGGATCGATGCCTCATACGACTCAGCGGCGGCGCACGGGCAGCCGCTTCTTCTGCGTCAGACGACGTGCTGGAATGGGAGAGGTCAACCGAATATCGTTCAAAGTTGCGGCGATTCGACGTGCGCGGAGATACGCTACGGTCTGAGCGGCGGCTTGGAACCTCGTGTGACGGCCACGGACGTTCAGGCAATCCAGAATACAGTGCCTCACCTGGGTGGATTGCTTGTTGAAGTCGTGGTCGCGGATGCTGAAACCGGGCTTCCGGGGGTGCTACTGAACCCCGTGGTTCGGGGAAGCGTGTGTTGTCAGTAGGCATACTACCTGCCACAGCCCCGGCACTCATTCTGTGGTCGTGTCTTCTGTAATCATTGCGATGTCGGGGATTCGAAGGAGGCGCGGCATGTGGTGACCCTAGTAGCGGAAAGTTGTGACCCGGTGCTCCTAAATGATGGCGCAGCTGGTCACCCTGAGAAGGGTCGTAGAATGCCTGGCCGGGATAAAGGTGCGGAGGCCCATTCCAGGTTTGCGATGGTCTTTGAGGGTTTGTGAACTGGTACGAGTGTGCATGAGGAGCATAGTAGTGGTGACGCATTCCAATAGGTGGCAAAGCTGGACATAATTGTGGGTGGCTGCTGGTAGACACATTTGGTGCATCCTGAGCCTGAGACATGGAGGGGCTGCTATTGGACATGTATGGATTTCGATACAACGTTGGCAGTTGTTGTTGGAATGGTGTATGCGCGGCGAGAAGCGGGGCAGTCAGCTCTGCATCTGAGTTTTGAGCGCCTATCCTATCGTGAACCCAGGGACCGGCGCCGTATTCAGACTCAGCCATACGAGCAGTTCCACAGACGTCTTGCACCTTTTTTCACGAGCTGTGTCGTTTCGTAAGCTGCGTCGATCGGTGGCGAGCAAAGGTCTGGAGGGACGCGGATGTTGACGCTATCGTGTATCGATTGCGAACAACTGTCAGAACAACTCGGCCTTGATTGAGGCAGTCGTTGGGCAGAGGGGTTCGTGGTAGAAGGCTCGATCAGCGTCATGGGAGCCTTATCTGCGGCTAAGCAAGTACGTGCGGCCCAGCTGAAGCCGTGCTTCACGGACGGAGTAATGCAAAGGTGGAGTGAGCTTGAAGACACAATAGCAGGCTGCAAAAAACAGCAGACCGCAGATGCAAACAGGAGTGTTTGTGGAGGCTGGAACTGGGCCGTAGGTGAAGATGAGGGGTTATTAGCTCCATGTTACGTTGGCACGCTCGAAGGCGAGCGCCCAGCATGGATCGAAAGGATGGTGGAGACAGATCAGGTGCACTCCGACTTGACTCGCTACGTTAATCTAATATGACCAGTCGTCGGAAGACGGAAAGCGCAGGGCACATGGTTCCAAGGCGTCACGCAACGCCCTAGCTTCCAGACGTACTTGGTCGTTTGCCCTCATAGCTCTAGATCGTCAGTATCGAATGCAGAAGCCCTCATCATCACCCAATAAAGCGGACCCTCAGCCGTACCCAGCGGCGCGATGCAGGCGGAAGTTTGGGTAGGGACAGGCTCTCGGTACGAGGTGTGTTTCACTCAACAGGGTGTGCCCGATAATGCCGAAGCTTTTGATCGGTGGCTATGCAGAGATTCCACTAGCCCGACCGGAGCGGCCAAAGCATATATGTGCAGAGGGTGAGCCAGAGTCTCGAGCAGATGGCATAGACGCGGCCCTACAAGCGTCCTGCGCGAGGTAATGGGAAAAGTTGGAACAGTGGCTGGCCGGGGCTGTGGGACATGAGCGAGACGCCGCATCAGCGCAGACGAGGCGACGGAACGCTTGACGTTGCAATGCGGAAGTCATCACGGGCTAACCTTGGAATGCTGAGGCTTTGGCGCCGGAGTGCGGAAGGCGAGCGGCAGGAGAACATGGTGCTGAGCGGCGGTATTCTGAGCTGGCGGTACAAGTAAGCAGAAAATTCACGCCGACCACATTCTTTCATGCTCGAGTCTGTGTTCTTGGAGCCTTCATCCACTCTGGGCTTGGCACCCCGCCAGTCATGTGACGGCGAGTTATGCCGCGGGAGAGACCGGAGGCAATTCCCGCGAGCATGAGGTCAGAGCTCGGAACGGCAGCATTTTGCGTCGCAGCAATTGTCCATCTTCTGTCTTTTGACTTGCGACTTGCGCTCTAGTTCCGCTGCGCACACGATTAGCCAATTCGGCGTCTTCTCCACCCCCTCTCCCCATCCTGCCCCCGCCAGCAGCTGCTGCTACCATGTTCCGAAGCGCAACGAAGCTCCGCGCCGCCGAGGCCGGAGCATTACGATCACTCGCACATGCAAAGGCCAGCCCCTCCTTCTGCTGTGCCCGCAGCACGCGTGCCCTCTCCACCACTCGCCCTTCCCCGCTGAAGACACAGAGCCTCTTCCAGCGCCGCCAGTTCAGCGTCACCAGCACCATGGCCAACACGCGCACCGAAAGCGATGCCTTTGGCGAGATCCAGGTCCCCTCGGACAAGTACTGGGGCGCCCAGACGGAGCGCTCGCTCGAGAACTTCAAGATCAACCAGCCCCAGGACCGCATGCCGCCGCCCATTGTGCGCGCCTTCGGCATCCTCAAGGGCGCCGCTGCTACGGTCAACATGAAGTTTGGGCTGGACCCCAAGCTCGGCCAGGCTATCCAGCAGGCCGCTGAGGAGGTGGCCTCGCTGAAGCTCATCGATCACTTCCCCCTCGTTGTCTGGCAGACGGGCTCCGGCACCCAGTCCAACATGAACGCGAACGAAGTCATCTCCAACCGCGCCATTGAGATCCTCGGCGGCACCATGGGCTCCAAAAAGCCAGTCCACCCCAACGACCACGTCAACATGTCGGCCTCGTCCAACGACACCTTCCCCACCGTCATGCACATCGCCGCCGTTCTCGACTTCGAGGAGTCGCTCCTGCCTGCCCTCGCCAGCCTGAGGGACGCGCTGAAGAAGAAGGCCGATCAGTGGGAGAGCTTGATCAAGATCGGCAGGACACACTTGCAGGATGCCACACCCCTGACCCTCGGCCAGGAGTTCTCTGGCTACGTACAGCAGCTCGACTTTGGCATTGAGCGCATAAAGACCTGTCTCCCGCGCCTCAAGATGCTGGCCCAGGGCGGAACCGCCGTCGGAACTGGCATCAACACGTTCAAGGGTTTCGCAGAGGACATTGCTTCGGAAGTCAGCAAGATGACCGGCAAGGACTTCGTCACCGCACCCAACAAGTTCGAAGCGCTCGCTGCCCACGACGCCATCGTCGAGGCCCACGGCCAGCTCAACACCCTCGCAACCTCCCTGTTCAAGATCGCCCAGGACATCCGTTTCCTCGGCTCTGGCCCGCGATGCGGTCTCGGTGAGCTGAAGCTGCCCGAGAACGAGCCTGGTTCCTCCATCATGCCCGGCAAGGTCAACCCCACACAGTGCGAGTCCCTCACCATGGTCTGCGCCCAGGTCTTCGGTAACCAGGCCGCTACTACCTTCGCTGGATCCCAGGGTAACTTCGAGCTCAACGTCTTCAAGCCCGTCATGATCCGCAATCTGCTCCACAGCTCGCGTCTACTCGCCGACGGCATGAGAAGTTTCGAGAAGAACCTCGTTGCTGGTCTTGAGGCTGACGAGAAGCGCATCAGCTCCATCATGAGCGAGAGGTAAGTGCCTTTGTTTCAAGTACGCAGTCATCACATAACTAACTTGACACAGTCTCATGCTCGTTACCTGCCTCAACCCCGTCATCGGCTACGACGCCGCCAGCAAGACCGCCAAATACGCACACAAGAACAACCTCACACTCAAGGAGGCTGCGCTCAAGCTCGAGGTCATCAGCGAGTCGGACTTTGACAAGTACGTCAGGCCCGAACTTATGGTCAACCCCTCAGAGTACAAGCCCAAGAACTAGGCGCCGTGATGGGAAATAAATAGTAAAAATGTAAAATATACAATACAATACAGCATATAGTGGAGCGGAGACGAGTCAGGCGTCACTCATACTATCACTTCACCATCGCCCTTATGACACTGATATCGTTATCGTAATGCCAGTGTGGTTAAACTCCAGCTTCGTGATGGGATATCGCTTCGACACGCTGATGAGCTTGGTCACGTTACTTTCACACGCATCAAGACGTATAACCAGGTTATAAGTATACCATAGCATATCAGCTAAACACCTGCTACAGCGCCCAACACATGACCTATTCACTCCCAGGTTTCCACTGGTGCATTTCACTCAGATTCTAGGATCTCAGTAATCTGTGCATCCAAATCCATGGTATCACCCCCAGCCTATTGTGATTGCCGTCCCATGGGCAATCGCACGCCGTGATGCCCTTAGGTTGACCATTCCATCTGCACTCCCGGTTCTTTCCTTTGCTGCACGGCGCCCATGGCAATTGATAAGGCCCGCTGATTTCAATGTCGTTGTTGCGCCTGTTGATGCGCCTATAGATGCGCCTGTTGATGCGCCTGTTGCTGAGCTTGTTGTTGAGCCTGTTGTTGTGCCTGTTGCTGAGCCTGTTGTTGCACTTGTTGCTGCCATTGCTGCTGCGTTGAATACTGGCCCTGCTGTTGCGCCGGTCGATCAATCCGTTGTCGCTTCTCGGGCACTTGTCGAAAGAACGTGGGTTGTCCAGGTGCGGTGAGGTCAATGGTATCGGCGACTGGTTGGGTTGCTTGTCGAGCATCAGACGCAGCGTCTTTTGCAAGTAGCAGAGCGTGCTGCATGTGCATGGCCTGTTGGAACGCCACAGCGGTAGAAGGTGTATTCGGTGGCCGGGTATCACGCGTCGGCCGAGGGTGTGTCAGATTCATCGCGGGTGGTGATGGATACGCTGACTGTGGTGCCGGTGCTCGGGCAGGCTGTGCGCTTTCTGGGTCTTGAAGTAGGTGCTAGTCCGATTTGTTAGTCTACGATCATAAGCAGACATCATGGAGATGATATGGTAGGTACTCACGGGGAATACGTTGTCCTTGACAACCTTGGTGAGAGAGGTCTCTATGTTTTTTAAGTGGCCACCCCATCGCTCGTTCAGCACCCCAACATTATACGCCATCCCCTGGTTGACCTCGTCCCGGTGGTCATGAATAGTCGTGTGGAGGGAGGTAGCAAGGGAATCCCTTGCTGCAGCAAGCTGCTCGTGGGTAACACACTTGGCGGTCATGTCTGTATGGTCATTGCGCATCTTGCCGTAGTTCTCTTCCAATACGCAGACCCTATTGTCAAGTTTGCGAGATGCAGGGGTACCGCGGTGCTTTTCCAATGCGACAAGTCGGTCTTTGCAATTACTTAATGAGGCAAGTTCATTCTTCAACTGTAAATAGACTGCGTCGACCTTATTCTGAGGATCGTCGAGAGCGGCGGTAGCTGTTGTGGTAGTTGGAGGTGTCATATTCGGTGTCCGAATAGAGTGGAGAGCGACTTCCGATACGCCCAGGCGGGCATCTAGGGACTCGAGTCTGGTCGTTATGGCCTGAGAAGCTTGCAGTGCCGCATCACGTGATTCCACAGCATTCTCAAGCTCTTCGACGCGGTGTTTCATGCCTTCCAGAAACTGTGGTTCTTCCATCGCTTTTTCGAGCTCTTCGATACGCTGAGAGTTGCGGTCCAAGACCAGAGCGGTCTTTTCGAACGCTTCCGTATGCTCGCGGGACTGTGCTTGCACAGTATCAACAGCGGTGGAGAAGTGATCTGTCGTAGTAGCAAGCTTTTCCGCCGTCTCGCTTCTGAGAAGTTCTAGACCTTTGATCCAGGCGGTTTTGTTGTGGCGCAAAGATTCTTGGGTATGAACCACTGCTGTCTCGAAGCGATCTTCTAGGTGGTTTCGCAGTTCGACAATGCTCTGACTGTAGGTATTGCCGGACCGTTTCAGCGACTCAATCCGCTGCGTGAGATCTGGCACAATTCGATCTGTCCTTTGCAACTTTGCATCAGCGATAGTCTCGTGGGCATGAAACTTGTTGGAGAGATCATTCAACTGTTGACCGGTCCGGGTGATTGACTGTTGTGAATCCTTGATCGTAGTTTCTAGTCGCTGGTTTCGATCCCTCTCAGCATCCAGTTCGTTTCGCAGCTGCTGATTCTGCGCCTTCTGAGCATCAATATCGCTTTGCAGTGCTTGGTTATCTGCTTCGGACTTGATCTTAACGTCTTCGACAAGCTGTTTGAGATGCGTCATTTGCGCTTCCATGCCGTCCACCCGGCCGTTAACTAACTTGAGTTTGCCATAGACATATTCGAAACTGTTCCTCAAAACCCCAGAGACACTATCAGGCTTCATCCATGGACGGCCGGTAGAAGCAGGTTTGCTCGGAGTCTGCTCCATTATGTCGACTTTCATCATCGCAAGGTCCACGGTCCTCGAGAGTTGCTTCCTGTAAGTATTGACGCTTCTCTGTAACAATAATTCGAGCTTCCGCTTGCTGAATGCCGGGATGACTGGAATAACTGGTTGGAAAAATGCGAAGATTTCCCCAGTCACGCGTGGATCACAGTAAGAAGCCGTGTCTTTACGGAAGAAGACGTAATGCGCCAGGCCATGGTCGACCCTCTCCACGGTAGCGATGCTCCGCTCTCCCGTACATGTATCAAACGTACCATGGAATGGATCCTTGCTTCCAAGCGAAAGCGTCCAATCATACGATGCGATGTCTATCGTTGCCACCCAGGTCGGAACGCTGGAAACGACAGGTCGACTGTTACTGTTCACCGCCACAAGCGAGCTGCAAAAAGGCGTTCGACATCTCCAAAATAGGCACCGATAGCGAGAGCACTACAGCCGCAGCGACAATACCGTTAGGTATATGGTTGGAGAGCGAGCAACCTGTGACGTATTGGGCTGGAACTTTACAGCCTGGTGGCGCTATCTGGGACTGTTTGCTTCATGACGGCGTAAGTTTACTCGCCAACACAAAAGAAGGGCCTCAGGCACAGACTTGAGGCCGGCAAGGTCGTTCTCGTTTCCGTCCAGCCAATCGCGAAGTGCAGATGGAAGGTATGGACGCTGTTTCCTTCCCGGTGGGGTCGTGGGTAGAGACACCACTAGGCTGTACAGCTGCAGGCGCGTATGATTCCGAGAGGATAGGGAACTTGCTTTGACAGCCTGTCAATGTGGCCCCGTTGTAGCTAGGGCGTTCTTGGTGTTGCACGAAAGAGAAGATGGACGCGATAAAGATGGAGGCGAGGCGAGGACGAGGCGGTCCGATGCGGCGCTACTGGCACACTAGGAAGAGCTAGCTTCGGCAGTCAGTTCGCGTGAATCTCCCCCGCCATTATCATGCCACCCACATGCTCTCAATTCACATGCATGCTTGACTGGACGGTCTTGCTGCAGCGATATCAACGTCCTCGCTTTCCCTTGTTTGTCAGCCCCCAGTCGTGCCGCTGTGGCGTTTCTGCGCCATGTCGTATGGCTTGCCGCTGCCTCGTCGGCTTAGGACGCCTGCCAATACCGTGCGTGGAAGCCGCTGGGCCATTACATGAATACGATGTGTCTCATTCATACATGCGCCGTTGATCTTCTCCAAGACTGTCTAAGGAGCTCCCGTTGTCGTTATTGCGCGATCTGGGCTTCCCGCCGCTGGCTGCGTATTGTCAAAACGTCTTCTCGTTCAGGAAGCAGCCTTGTGAGAGAGAAACCTCGCATCTGCGGGATTGTACCCGGCTATAAGTAAGTGTGTTATACACACTCGTATGTCGATGGACTGGATCTAATGCACGCGGAATGCAGTACATGCAGACCCGGATGTTCGGCAGGTCCATCATCGCAAATCATTTAGTTCACAAAACCATTACCTGGGTTGAACTATACGTCTTAAAACAAGTGTTTCACACCACCCCATTCAAGCAAGAAAAAGAATTTCTTGGAGTCTACGTTGACGTCGGGTCGCATATTGCGCATCTTTACGTTAATGTAGGCTCCAGGGTGTTCGGTTACCTCCTTGAATAAGGTGACACGACGGACTTCTGCATTGAAAGATGCTACGCTTAGACGGCTCTAAGGACTGGAAGGTCCCTGTCTTAAAGCCATGTCGCAGCAGCTTTCGATGTGGTACGGCATGACTCAATGTGTCCATGGAACTTGCTCACAGACAACCCTGCGAACCGGGAGTGAAGACCTCGCGGGGTCTATGAAAGCTCAGGCGGAATGTTGCAAGACATGTTGGACCGATGTTGAACTCGCCCGTTCATGTTCGGGTGACGTACCAGTCGCAGCTATGTCATGGCCCTCAGCCATGCAGCTGAGTAATGGCTTGCGAACAATCCGCCTTCACTGCTTGAGCGAGCGACAGTCGTGACTAGGACAAGACAGCACATAGGGGTTTCATCCTCACGTGGAACTGTCAACAGTGGTATGCGGCCCGCTTCCTGAAAGCGGTATACGTGCTGAACGCTGGTGCATGCCGACCTGGCTTCTAGAAGGCGCAGCGTAGGCTTATTTCGGGAACTGCCGTAGCTTTGATTACTATGCGATACAAACAGAAACCATATACCCAGACGGGAACCTACCCAGAACACTGAGCATTCCTCGTCGGATCAATGCGATGGCTGTTGCTCGTTTGCAACTTATATCCTGTCAGCGTCCGTGGCTCTTTTCGCGTTCGATGAATACCTTGTCTTCTCCAACGGATAATGCCTGCATATAATACTTGCTCCACAGACTAAGTGTATTGGGAATCATGCCATTGAGGATTCATAGTGCTCATGGATCCACCGACGCTTGCCCATCATCGGCCATAGTCTCCGACATTGGCCGCTCGTACGAGTCCATTGCTGTGCAAACAGGCAATCTCAGGTCAACCGAGAATTTGGTCTTTGGATCTACAGGCGATACCTTGCTAGAACCTCGTAGTCCCCAGAAATTCTCCATGGGGGTGGGACCTTGGGCTCAAGACTCGCGCAACTGAAGGCATAGCAATCATGAACAACTATCGTGGTCGTTAGCGGGCTTCCTACCCTCTTTCGGGTCTGTTTCGATGCTCATCATTACCAAGTGAGATTGGAGATAGAAATCCTACAGTTCCGCGTCATTCCCATTCGCTTCATGCATCGCGTACACGAGGTCTACCGACGTTGTCATTCCACTTTCCAGCCTCACTAATGTGCTTGAGGGAGTACATCCGCAAAACTTGCATCGCGCAGCTCTTCTATCCACTGTTGTACGGTAAGATCACCTAAAGAAGTTACGGCTATTTTCTAGCTTTCGAATTTCGCATCAATAGCAGGTCTGCATAGCATGACGTTTCAGGCTAGATAGTACTACGCGGCTCTGCTCGGACCCCGGCCTCCTCCTACCCCAGAGACCCGCCAATCAAGACCCATCAACATGACGAGGACCCTTGAAAGCTTGTCGCGGGGCCCCATGGGCTCAAGTGGGTTGATGATAGCAGAGTGTACCCACGCCGAGGTCGTTTCTACATTGCATAAAGTATATAAGCTCTCCAAGCTCACCATGTCTGCTTGGCCTTTGGCATCGGCTTTTGCTTATTCGTTCTTCGCTCTTCGTGGCGTCCAATCAGCTCACACGCTAACTCGATATGGCGGGCTTTGCCGAACCCAAGCGAGATGGTACCCCTGCGGTCGACGATGGAGTCCTGGAGAAGAGCCTCAGTCGTCAAGCTGAGATCTTCGAGGACAAAGAGCTCATGACAGATGCTCAGGCAGCTGAAAGCCGCGAGCATGATATGGGAATGTGGGAGGCCATGAGGGATCACCCTATGGCTTGCTTTTGGGCTTTCATCTTCTGCTTTACTATCGTAAGTCTTTGACCCATGCAAACATCTCCACGAAGAAGTCGCTGACACCCAACAGGTTATGGAGTCTTTCGATATGTTCTTGAACGGTAATTTCGTCGCTCTTGCTGCGTTCAAAGAACGATATGGTGTACAAGTCGCTGGCGAAGTTGGAAAGACAATTCCTACCAAATGGCAGAGTTCACTCTTCCAAGCCGGCCAATGCGGTGCCTTCATTGGAGTCTTTCTCGCTGGTCCCATTACCAACCGTCTTGGTTACCGCTGGACTACTTTGCTTGCACTCATGCTCATGAATGCGACCATCTTCATCTCTTTCTTCGTAAGTAACCTGAAAACTGATCTGATTTGTGGACTAACAATACCCAGGCCGATTCGCTCGCAGTGCTCGTCATTGGGCAAGCTTTCGAAGGTATCCCATGGGGCATGTTCATCGCCAACTCGCCGGCGTACGCCAGTGAGGTCGTTCCTCTGGTTCTTCGTGGTGCCTGTACGGCTACTCTTCAGATGTCTTGGTCTATCGGAAGCATCATTGTCGCTGCTGCGACCTACAGCTACAACAAGCGAAACGACGAGTGGGCGTGGAGAGGTCCTCTGGCCCTACAGTGGGTGTTTCCTGTAAGTACCTTCTTCGTCCGTTTTCTCACGATAGCTGACATCCCTAGACCCCTCTTATGGTTCTCATCTTCTTCGCACCCGAGTCGCCATGGTGGCTAGTGCGCAGAGGGCGCAAGGAACAAGCGCTGAAGTCCATCAAGCGCCTTGGTCGTAGAAACGGAACTCAAGCGGCCGCCGAAGACACGCTGGCCATGATGGAGCGCACAGTGCAGATCGAAGCTCACAAAGGCGGCGAGCCTTCTCTCCTTGATCTCGTCAAAGGAGTCGACCTCCGCCGAACACTCATTACCTGCTTGATCTACGCGTCTCAGAACTTCGCTGGCAATCTGATCGCCAACCAAGCAACATTCTTTTTCGAGCGTAAGTCAAGTATCGCCGCAATTCCTTAACATGCAACGCTGACTATTCGCAGAGGCTGGAATGTCGTCTGACTTCTCGTTCAAGCTGAACTTGATCAACTCGTGCCTGCAGCTGGTAGCCAATATCTGCGCGTGGCCTCTCAGCAACCTTTTCGGTCGCCGCACAATTTATCTCGGGGGCACCGCCATCAACATCTGCCTGCTCTTCGTGCTCGGAATCTGCGCTTCTATCCCCCAGAGCAGCGCGACCAACTATGCCCAGGCTTGTTTGGGTATCGTCATTTCGTTCGTGTTCGCAGGAGCCATGGGTCCGATCTCATACTCCATCATCGCCGAAACGTCCTCCGTCCGTCTCCGCGCGCTAAGCACTGGTGTTGGCCGAGCCGCATACTACGTCGCCGAGATCCCTATGATCTACCTAGCTTCGCAGATGCTCAATCCCACGGGCTGGAACATGGCTGGTAAGTGTGGATACGTGTGGGGCGGTACGGCTTGCGTCTGCTTCATCAGCGCATACTTCGGCCTCCCTGAGCTCAAGGGCCGCTCATACCGTGAGCTTGACATTCTGTTCAACCGGAAGATATCCGCGCGCAAGTTCAAGTCCACGGTTATCGACGTCAGGGACAACGAGTGATCATCAGAGTACGACGTGTTTTTGGGTTGCAACCCATTCAAGGGAAAAATTGAACACCTACATTGACGCTACGCCTCCACATTTGCTCATGGTTAGCCTGATGTTCGCTCCAGACTTGTTCAGTTTTGATCTGTATGAGATTGTTGTGTACTATCCGGTATTGCGGAGAAGATCGTATCGGGGTGGAAGGGTGAGCACAGTTGCGTGGACGCGCTTTTCTTCTAGCTAGCGCGTCAACGGTCAGTGCTTGCACTAGTGTAGGGAAGCTCTTCCTGAGGCAACGCGACGGCATCTTCTAATCACATTCAATGTCCATTTTGAACACACGTGTATCCTTTGTTTACTCATCGTGGTCGTGGCGCCGTACATTCAAAAGAAAATCTTTTTACCTGCCACCAAACGTTTCGCGCAAAGTAGACGCGGATAAAACAGCTCGGCTGCATTACCCCGAGCCTCCTGACGCCGCCACCCACGAGTTCTCTTCATCAGCATGTACATGCCATCTCACAACAAAAGCTTGGGTACCTGATGTTCGACTTCTCATCAATAGACGCCTCTGATTGATGCATCGTCGCGGAGCCCGAAGATGCGGTGTCGACCGGTCCATGCCGGGAATGAGAATTGAACGAACTTGTTTGGGATCAACCGCCGTTCCCAAGTTCTTCGAGCCAGGTCATGATCACGCAAAACTTCCTTTTCTCTCCCGGTTTCCTGTCCAACCTCTTGACCGAGCGGAAGCAATGCAAGATGTCCGTGATGCTAACCTATCTGCGCAATGCACCCGCCGCCGATGTGATGTCGACAACGTTTACCCGGGCCTCGGCGCACCCTAGCCCAGCGTCCGAGCATGGGCATCTCAATTCCACCATTGAGACGACCTTGACATCCCCGCAATCCACAATGCATTCCATCATAGCGCGGCATTAGTGTCTTGTACGCAATTCGGGGTAGACTGGGGCTTGGTACCTGCGTAGTGCTCTTATACCCTCAGCATGTCCGATGCAACGGCGACAGCGCTCATTGGCCTCGACATCTTCATCCTGCATCCATCATGAAGACTATCGTAGGGCTCTCGTGGCTCTCGGCTTTGTCTTCGTTGGCAACTCTACCCAATGGATCTGGTGTTAACGCTCAAAATAACACACCTAGTGCGTGGCCACTACACGACAATGGCTTGAACGACGTGGTACAATGGGACCATTACTCCTTCAAGGTCAATGGAAAGCGCCTGTTCGTCTTTAGTGGAGAGATTCACTACTGGCGCATTCCAGTCTACGAGGTCTGGGAAGATCTATTGGAGAAGATCAAGGCGGCGGGTAAATTCATCAACTCGCCACAAACTATGAGCCGATGTTGACCACGAACAGGATTCACGGCTTTCGCATTCTACGGCAACTGGGCTTACCACAGTGCCAACAACCAGACATTGGACTTCGAGAGTGGCGCTCACGACTTCACGAAGCTCTTTGAGATCGCGGAACGTGTTGGCTTGTATGTCATCACAAGGCCGGGACCGTATGTCAACGCTGAAGCCAACGCCGGAGGCTTTCCACTGTGGCTCACGACAGGAGCCTACGGTAAGCTAAGAGACGACGACCCAAGATATCTCCAGGCTTTGGACCCCTACTTCGCCAAGTTCTCCGAACTCACCTCCAAGCATCTCGTGACCAAGGGTGGCAACGCACTGGTCTACCAGATCGAAAATGAGTACGGCGAGCAATGGAATGACCGTGATGAGAAGATCCCCAACGATGCTGCAGGACGATACATGCAAGCGCTTGAAGACTCTGCACGAGCCAACGGCATTGATGTCCCTCTCATCCACAACGACCCGAACATGAACACTAAGAGCTGGAGTAAAGACTACGCGCCCGGCGCTGTCGGCAACGTCGATGTTGCTGGCTTGGACAGTTACCCGTCGTGCTGGTCATGCAACCTGGACGAGTGCACTGGTACCAACGGAGAATACGTAGCCTACCAGGTTATCGACTACTACGACCATTTCGTGGAGGTATCCCCCACCCAGCCAAGCTTCTTTCCCGAGTTCCAGGGCGGCTCCTACAACCCATGGGGTGGACCCGAAGGAGGCTGCCCTGCTGACATCGGAGCCGACTTCGCGAACCTGTTTTACCGAAACCTCATCTCTCAACGTGTGACCGCCGTGTCGCTCTACATGATGTTTGGTGGAACTAATTGGGGTGCTTTGGCTGCTCCGGTCACCGCTACATCCTACGACTACAGCAGTCCCATCAGCGAGAACCGTGAAATCGGCGCCAAGTTCTACGAGACCAAGAACTTAGCTATGTTCACCCGCGTTGCTGATGATCTCACCGTCACCAACCGTCTCGGCAACTCAAGCTCATACTCCACAAACCCGGCGGTCGAGGCTAGCGAGCTCCGCAACCCCCTTACCAACGCTGCCTTCTACGTCACGATTCACTCCACGTCTTCGTCTGCTACTAAGGAGTCGTTCAAGCTACACGTCAGCACTTCCGTTGGAAACTTGACTATCCCTCAGCATGCCGGTTCCATTGTTCTCGATGGTCATCAGTCCAAGATCCTTGTCACCGACTTCGCCATGGGCAACAACACCCTCACCTACTCTACTGCTGAGGTTCTCACATACGCTATGGTCGATCACAAGCCCGTCGTAGTGCTTTCAACTGGTGTCGGAGAGTCTGTTGAGTTCCACGTCAAGGGCGCTACGAAGGGCTCCCTAGTCAGCAGCGGTACCAGCTCCAACACGACTTTCCATGCCGAAGCTCACGGTCTTACGACCAACATTCAAAAGGTTTCCGGCATGAACGTGTATCAGTTTGACAATGGTGTAAAGGTCGTTGTCGCTGACAAGCCTACTGCATACCTCTTCTGGGCCCCTAATCTGTCGAACGATCCCTTCGCACCGGTCGACCAATCCGTGCTGGTCCAGGGCCCATACCTTGTTCGCAGTGTAGCTTTAGATGCTGATTGTCTCGCTCTTAAGGGAGACATCATGAACAGCACTGACATCGAAGTCTTTGCCACTGGCAGTGCGAAGGCTCTTTCTTGGAACGGAAAGGAGCTAGCCACCTCACGCACATCGTACGGTAGCTTGAAGGCGCATGTCGCGGCGTTCGACGGTACTATCAACCTCCCCTCCTTGGAAGTCTGGAAGATGAACGAGGGACTCCCAGAGAAGATGCCCGAGTACGATGACAGCGGTGCTGCGTGGGTTGTCGCTGACCATACCACCACCCCCAATCCTACCAAGCCAGATACTCTGCCTGTTCTCTACGTTGACGAGTATGGTTTCCACAACAGCTTCCATCTCTTCCGCGGATACTTCGATGGCGCAGCCACCGGTGTGCAGCTTTCCGTTCAGGGTGGTCTCGCCTTTGGCTGGAGCGCATGGTTGAACGGTGAGTTGGTCGGATCGTGGTTGGGCAACACTACCCTAGGCGTTGGCAACATGACACTGTCTTTCGCCAACGCAACTCTGCACGAGAACAGCACCAACGTTTTGCTCGTCGCACAGGACAACACCGGTCACGATCTGCGCGGTGGTGCTACCGACCCCCGCGGTATCCTCCGTGCCACTCTCGAGGGCGCAGAGTTCACATCCTGGAAGATCGCCGGTGAAGCCGGCGGCGAAGATGCGCTACTCGACCCTGTGCGCGGACCCCTCGCTGAAGGTGGTCTCACAGCCGAGCGTCTCGGATGGCATCTTCCCGGCTTCGATGACTCTGAATGGGCATCTGGCTCACCATCCACTGGCTTCGAAGGCGCAGACATCAAGTTCTACCGCACTACCATCCCCCTCGATGTACCCGCCGAAGTCGATGCCTCTTTCGCTTTCGTCCTCAATGCCGTCGGCTCGAAGACCATCCGTGCGCAGCTCTTCGTCAATGGTTACCAATACGCCCGCTTCAACCCGTACGTCGGCAACGAGATCAAGTTCCCGGTTCCGCCGGGTATCCTCAACTACTCCGGCGACAATGTGATTGGTTTGAGTGTGTGGGCACAGTCGGAGGAGGGCGCACAGGTTGATGTGCAGCTTGTGCAGGAGTATGCTATTGAGAGTAGTTGGAGCTCGAACTTTAACTCTGAGTACTTGAGGCCGGGGTGGACGGAGGAGAGACTGGCTTATGCTTAATCGTATATCATAGTGACGCTGATATGGTTGAGATATCCCAAATACGAACCCTAAACGTTTCACATTGCATATCAACTCTTTATATCGACCTTTATTTGGTAAGACACGGCCTGTGGTGTGCAATACAATGTGATGATGTGATCTCAAAACGTGGGTGGTCGATTGGCCGCTTAGAGGTATGACGTCGTCTATACGTGACTGTAGTGACAGCTGGATCGTCTGGTTTACTTCACTGTTGTCAATTGATCACTCTGCTCCAACGAGGTGTTAACTTAGTCTAGAAAACATACACTATCCTAGAGCTTACATTGACGTTAAGAAACCTGTTTTGCATATATCCAACTTTACATAAACTGCGAATTCGTTTAGCATCCTTGCACAAGGTAGTGCCGCTTTCAAGGCTTCCTAAATTGTCCTGTAGTACTTGCTAATGCGTTGAGCTCCCAAGCTATCTTGAAACTTTCCTGTTGTCGACATCACTATAATTTACATGGGTGACAAGAACTTCTTGCACAGGAAGTCTTCTAGGAAAAAAGACAATCTTTGTCCAATTGAATTTCGATTACAAAGGTACGTGGCGAGCTCTTGTGTTCGCAATACTTCTCTTTTAAATAGGACCTAATTAGATAGGCAACTATGGATTTCGGAAGTTGTGAGTCGCTCGTCTACGTCGCGTCACCGCGGTTTCAAAGAACGAAAAGGAAAGTTTGTGTGGATGAATTCCAAGAGGACCTGACTTGCGGTGTCCTTGATGGATATTTCAACATACCATTGCAAGATCCCTTCCGAGCGTGTCTTCCTGGCTAGCGCCTCCAGAGCACGACCTTCTTCGATGGGGATACTGAAATGATCTGTGAAGTGATTCTGTTGTGCAGGAACGGGATCATCCCCAGTCGCAGCTTCGAAGATTCTGCGTTTCTTGTACACTTCTTCCAGCCATCGTTCAGGGACACAAGGTGACGCGTCAATCCACGGACGACCTCCGTACATACCCAGAAAGAACAAGCAGCCACCGATATTGTCCAATTCGAACACGAAACTGATGAATTCGCCATCGTGAAGCATCTGGTCTCGTAAAGTTGAGACGAAATTATACGGTTGCGGATCAGAACTTTGAACCTCGTGCAAGACGTCTTGTTGGTTGGGATAGACTTCCATAAAATCTCCTGTGGCGATGCGACGAATCCGACTCGGTTCCGACATATTGTGCACTGTCATCTTACTGAAATATCCCGACTGCTCTCTCAGCCCTCGACTGCCTGTCTCGATATAGATAGTCATAGTGGTGGCTTGTTTGGCCTCCACATGATCCACGCTCGTTAAAGGCGAATTTAGTCTTCGATATGTTGAAGTACCAGTGGAAATCAGCTTAATCCCAACACGCATTCCAGTCGAATCTGAACAGTCCAGTAGTGCAATAACCCCAGCTCGACGATGTATGCAAGAGATGGTGATGCTGAGTCCATGGTTGGTCATCTCGTAAGTTGTAGGTCGTCTTTCTCGCGTGGCATTGGGCCGTATACCAGCCGCATACCTGAAGTATTCAGGCGAAGATGCGAAGAGGTCCATGAGACCATATTGGAGATGAGTAGGAGTCCAGGCAAAGATCGTATGGTCGTTATTCTGCTTGATGATCTCTAGCTGCAGTCGGTAGAAGGCGCCTCGGCCCTCTCCGTACAACATCGGCATATTGACCTGCACGAGGCCAAGTAAGCAGTATGCCATATCTTCTTCGCGAGTCGTCACTCTATCAGAAGCCCAACTGAATTTCGCCGATATGCTTGCTTTCTCAATCGCTTTTCGATCAAGCAGACATTGCTTGTCGATCCTTGTTGCGATGAAAATTCGTTCCACAAGGCTCGTCTTTGTGCCGATAAATTTCCAGTCGGAGTCGTAGAACTCTATAGTATCAGGTGCAAGGAGCTCTTGCAGCGTCCACCCTCTTTTGAACCATCGTGATGATTGAAGATTTGTGTCTCCGCTTGAAAGGTCCGAAACGAAAACGTAGCAGATTGCGGCATTCCAATACCACCTGTACATCGAATTGATCGCTTCTGACAGATCCGCACTGCTTCTCTTATCAATACAGCATGTGTCAACCCAGACCCATTTAAACCCAGCCTGCAGAGCCCGGGCGCAGCATTGCGATATTTTCGAATAGCCGACCATGTCTTTCGCGTGGGGCTGAGTGATGTCGTCGAAGCCGACTTCATCCTCACCCCACGTATGAGAGAGTATCACGTAGTCAGGTATGTTGTTGATGAAGTGACGCAACCTGAGATTTGTAGTGTCGAGTAACCACATGGCGCGGTGGGTTGGAAGAAAGAAGGAGTTCGGTGGCGGGGCTGAGATTGATATTGAAGTCAACTCGAGGCAGTGCACCTGGACATGGATGCATACTCAGCCTCGCTCGCTTCCCAACCTTCACAGGCAGCATTGCAGCCGTTCGACAATCTGCTCCCAGCTGTTACACCAGTTTGAGCGATGCGCAAGATGATACTGTAGTCCGTGAGACTCTTGGCGTCACCAAAATCGATTGCGCTGCGCGGCGATCTACATGCCAAGAGTTTCGCGAATCATAGCATCACGTGGCGAATGCAGTATCTAGGTAACCACGGCTAGTTGATGGTAATCAACCTGCCTACAGTCAAACAGAACTGCTCACATCAAACGGCCCATCAATACCCCTTATCTCCTTCACCGCAATCCCCAAAACCACGTCCCCCTTCCTCTCCTCCTGTACACCCTCAGCCTCCACATGCCCACCCCCCACGAACCTGACCCCATGCGCCCTACAAGCCCCTTCCAACTTCTCCAGCCCCAGCACCAAATTCCTCACAAAACAAGTATGCAACGCCAACTGCTTCGCCTCCTGCAGCCTAAAAACCTTGAGCACCCTCCTCGTACCAAATCCGGGTAAATCCATCTCAGCCAGCACATCCGCGTTATCCACAAACGGCTGGCCGATGATCGCTCTGCCTTTCTCTTCTAGGCAGTAGCGCAGTGCGAGGAGGTGTTCTCGGCCGGGCGGTGGTTCCGGGATCGCGTCCTAGGTGAAAGCGGAAGGGTTGTTGGGCGGGATGGGGTAGGGTGAGGCGATGTAGGGGAGGACGGCTTCCCAGCGGGTGATGATGGCTTGGAGGGTTTCGATGAGCCAGGTTGTGTGGGGTGTTACTTCGGGGGAGGTGGTTAGGGCGCGATGGGCTTTGAGCCAGTCGAGTTTGCGGATCTGAGAGTGGTAGGCGTCGTAGCCTTTGTAGACTGCTTTTGTTTCCTTAGTGGGGGGGGGGGGGG